>NW_017100218.1:1105021-1140553 GCF_001263275.1 Habropoda laboriosa
CTAATCTGCGAACAGTGAGTTACAAAAATGGGTTTTTTTCTGGGTATTTGGTTAAGTAGTTAGTTTTGCCTATTGCCAGCTCAAAAATGAGCTGAGCTGCCCCTAATAAAACCGTCTCACTAGAGTTTCGCAATTAATAATCTATTTTTCGGATATATATTAGAATTTTTCTAAATATTAGAGTCAGTGCATCGCGTTTTATAATAGCTTCATCCCTAATTCGCTTACTATTGAATATTTTTACGCGTTCAACTGATATTTCCCCCGAATTATCGTCGAGAAAGATACGAACTCGCGTTTTCTATTGAAATTTGCTTATTTTACGAAATCGAGAAAGATCTTATTTTCGCGTTTATTTCACTTCAATTTTCACGCGTTTTCTATTGAAATTCTAACTTAATTAGAAAAGTCGCGGTGTCCCCTGTTAAACGAACTTTAAATAAACCGCGATTCGTACACAATTTCGCGTCGCCCATTCCACAGTGACTCACATTTTGTGAGTCTGTGAGTCTTGGAAAATGAACGCTGAGGGACTGGAATGGTTGACTGAAGTATGACGATCTGAGAGGAAGGAAGGAAGGAAGGAAGCAATACAGCCAAAATCCACGTTGCAGAGCCCAGCTGCCTAATCTGCGAATTGTGAGTGAATTTTTGGAGGGTTTGGTGATTGGTTATATATGTGTGTGTGCATGTGCATGTTTGAAGCTGAATTACCATGAAGAAATCGAAGGATGTGAGTTCACATCCGAACTCTACTGCACTACTCGGTGCAAACGCCCTCCCATTATTAGAATATCCCAATAGTATACCGCGTTAATTCAATTTAGAGTCAATCTTCGTAACAAATGTTTACCCATTATTTTCGATCGATACGAGAATTTACTACGTCGCGTCGCGTTTTTAATAAAATAGCTTCATCCCTTTTTTCGGGTTTTGCTTTTCTTTTTTTCAGCGCGTTTTGTTGACACAACCCTTAAACTTTTGCTAAATACCCCATCTAAAAATGGACTACATGATACAATGGAGGATGATAAAAATTCTGGCATTTTGGTCATTCAAACTGGCATTTGGGTTATTCAATCTGGCATTTGGGTCATTCAATTTGGCATTGGATCTTTCAATCTGGCATTTGGGTCATTCAAACTGGCTTTGGGTCATTCAAACTGGCATTTGGGTCATTCAAACTTGCACTTGGGTCATTCAAACTTGCACTTGGGTCATTCAAACTGGCAATTGGGTCATTCAAACTGGCATTTGGGTCATTCAAACTGGCATTTGGGTCATTCAAACTTGCATTTGGGTCATTCAAACTGGCCTTTGGGTCATTCAAACTGGCCTTTGGGTCATTCAAACTGGCCTTTGGGTCATTCAAACTGGCCTTTGGGTCATTCAAACTGGCATTTGGGTCATTCAAACTGGCATTTGGGTCATTCAAACTGGCATTTGGGTCATTCAAACTGGCATTGGGTCATTCAATCTGGCTTTGGGTCTCTCAATCTGGCATTGGACCACTGGTGGAACCAAATTCAAGGCTTGAAGGACTCAACACTGTGTGGTGGAAGCAAAATTCGATGCTTGGAGGATGCAAATGGCTCACTGAGGGAATTTCAAAGGCTCGATAGATCTGAGAGTCGGTAAGCCTTAGGTAATTTCTATTATTTCAAACAATTATACTAACAAAGGAACATTTCGAATTGATAATCGTCGATTTATCTAATTAATATATTAAAAATTATTATCTTTTCAGATATTTATTTTTTCAGATTATCTTTTCTACTGATTTTCATGTAAACTTGTATGAGAAAATGAGAAGAAAATTGTAGAGTGCCACATGCGTGTGATATAAAATACTGTAAAGTATGCGAATGTGAACCAAGCGAATGTTAACTTTAAGTAGTCCATAAGATAAAATAAGTTAGTAAATATTTGAATCATCCATCGATGGACATCGTGGGACGCGTGCGTTTTAACTTTAAGTATAGTTCATAAAATAAAATAACTAATTCTAAGATAGGAAATTGTATTAAACACCATGTGCGCGCTCTCTTACAGAGATACGCGACTCATTCGTAGCATAATTAATAAAAATGCCTTCCGCATTTTTACCAACGTCGATACTAAACATAGAACAATAATGTTCTCGCGAATACCGATTCTCGATCGCTCAGTTCCTTCGAGCTTTTACGTGACGCACTTGCCCACGAATAGCGCGCGATACTCGTACAAGTACGTCGCGTAAGCTCGTCGGTTCTTTCGAGCGATCGAGAATTTGTCGTTTCGAATCTTATCTCACGGGAGAATGATAGTGAAATATGAGACACTCGTATAGCGTACCGCGAAATATTTTTCAAGACACGAATTTTTGATAAAGTGTCTATTTTCTTTTGCTGCAAATGAGTAACGCGTATCTCCGAAGATAGAGAGTTGCCAGTAGGGACCTTGTTTTTGTCGGGTCTCGCGCGTAGTCACCTCCTCGTGGTGGGACCTGGTAATTGGTACACTTTTTCCAGAAATGAGAATTTTTGGGAAGGGATACCAAGCTGAGAACTACGCGTACCCGTGGTCGCTCTGTTTCTTAGGAATACAGAGTGGACTGCGGGTACTAATATATACGCAGTTAAGAGATAGTTTGAGATTGGTTTGTAAAATGAAACAAGTTAATTGTGAGATAGAAAATTAATTCTAAGGACTGCGGATACTAGTTATATACACAGCCATTCTGAGATTAGTTCGTAAAATGAAAAATTAACACTAAGATAGAAAATTGAACACTACGTGGGCGCTCGTAGATATACACATAAGTTTGAGACATACATATTAAGAGATAGGGATAAGTTCAATAACTTGTGTAAATTGAGGAACTTTCTCTAGGTTTCTAAAATTGCTTTATTATTTAAAAAACTTTATTTTATAGAGGAAACTTGGTGGGATTGACCAATATTCTTTGTAAAGTTTGACTTGATATTGATATTGTGGAGATAAGTAGCAATTTATCTCATATCGATTGATTTGAACGATACAAAATTTGTTAAAAAATTCTTAAAGCTGCTGACTTTTTTCTGCGAATTTTCGTGTAACTTGCAATGCACAGTGATTCCAAATTTTGGCCGGTAGTGTATATACAGGTGTGTTGAAAAATCAAAGCAGACGTTGTTTGGAATATTTTTCTGAAGAATTGCAATAACGTGGTACACACGGAGGAGAAATGTTTGTGGTTAATCGAACTGGATCGACAATGACGATACTCGACGCAACTTTTACTAATCGTGCCCGCCTATAGAATTAATCAAAGCCCATAATCCGAACTGCAAATGAGAACGTCGATCGTTGTTTCGCTAAGCGGACGTGATCCACGGGTGGAACAGTTCGGCTGCGCACAACACGTCGTTCCCTCGTTGTTTAATGGTCGTTGGATCCGGTTGCAATAATAATGCCGACGGGTTCACTAACCTAACGATTCGTCTCCTAACTCGGCCAGGTAGACGCGTTAAAGGTGAGCTAACACGAATCGCGGCCTCGCCAAATGAAGCTGCGCGTTTCATTTTCCCCTCTCTCTGTATCGTCGTCTATTTCGAGAACGTACCGTTCTGTCTCTTTAAATTAAATACATTATTATTTAATTACACCCGTTGGAGGGAAGTAGAAAAAAGGAGGAACTTTAAATTACATCTTTTACCTGCACTTTATCTTCTACGATACTCGGTAAATAATGCTCCGGACTAAAGCTGCACAGCGTTCATTACGGCAACAAAATTATTCGAAACAAACGTCCTATTTTCCGACGCTACTTCTCCATTCGGTTCGTTCGCTTTTCAACAATCTCTAGAATGCAACGCATCTTCCATGGAACGTAAGAGCAATTGGATACGAATTAAACCCAGCGACCCTAATTAACGATAAAACCTCTGAAAACTTTCGTTAAAAAGGGGAGAAAATATCGAAATAATTTTAGCAAAAAAATGAGGAAAATATATATATAGGATCGAGATATCGAGCGCTCTCGAAGCCGGTAACGCTAATCCCGCAGCATCACAGAGCGGAGACAGAAAAATCAGCTCTCTGGGGGGGGATGAGAGAAGCGTTATCAGCGGAGGCACGGTGACACTTTGGTTATGGTGGTAATGGCACCGTTTAGAGACGAGTTAAGTCACGGACGGCGGTTTCGAGAGCTTTTACAGAAACCGAGAGTAAAATCGTGTGTGTGGCTGGATCGCACACACACGTAGGAAGAGAGCGTAGAGGTGAGCTCGCGAGCGCGAGAAATTGTCGTGGAGCAGTGCTGCTCTCTCGGTACCAGCCGCTGCTTCGCCAAGTGGATCCTGAAATATGCAACGGACTATCATAGTCATATACCACTTCCAAGCTCAAATCCCGTGACTCTCCTTCTCTCTCTCTCTCTCTTTCTCTGTCCCTTACAGAACTTGCTCCACAGCTTTCTCTCTATTTTCGACTATATTTCTTTCTCGTTCCTCTCTTTTCCTCGTCATAGCGAGAGGTACCAGGGGGGATTGTGCAGCCGTGCCCGCTTAGGATACGGCGTACAATGGACGGGGAAAAAGTGGACCAACGGAAGATGATGTTAGGGTAAAGTGGCCGCGATACCGAATTCTGGCTGGCGCAATATGCACCACCGAGTGTTCCCCCGTCAACGAATCGTACAGGATATTTTGATCCTTGTATTTCCTAGATCTCTCGCCGCTTTTCGAAGGACCTTTTGGGATTCGAATATCACGGCTTTGGGATCTTTTCCCAGGGATTTTTTTCCGCAGAGTTACATTTCGATTATTAGGCTACTTTGAAAGTATTGCTTTTTTTTTTGGAAATTTCAGGATCTTCCTGTGGAGGAATAGAAGCTGTTCTTCTTAGATACGGAGAAAGCCTTTTTCGCGAATTTAAGGATCTTCCTGCGGAGGAACGAAAATTTTTTATCTTCTTAGAGAGAGAGATTGTGTTTTCTCGTTCGTGTTAAGGTAGTTTCATGGAAAATATCAAGTTAGAGCGAGGACGATGGAAATGATTTAAACGCGATCTTGCGGAAGATGGACTTCTTGGGGGATCTTTTGCGAAATCTTTAGTAATGAAATTCTGAGAGAGGAGAGATACATTGTGTAGAACGGCAACTTAAGAAATCTGTTTTTCTTTAGTGGAACTCCGGGGCCCCAAGCCGGAGCCAGAGTTTATTGCGTAGCGAGCTACTAGGTCCCAAGTGTGTGTGATAAAGTAGACTTGTTTTCGTGCTATACTCTCCCGAGGGCAGCACGGCTTTAAGGTTCTTAGTTCGTAAGATTTCAGCACAGTAGGTCATTAGTTGTTATAGCATACGTTTCGCAATGGCGCAATCGACTTTTAGGGAACCCGTGTTAAAATGAGAAAGAGTCCACTTCACCGTTGCCTCGATCTTGCTCAATTTAACAAATCGATGAAAATAGTGGCGAAATTCTTCCACTAAAACCTTCAAAAAATTCAACACAATTTTGTTTTACCGTGTAATCTAAACAAACTTGGTTTACTCGTTTATTTTCTACGTTAATGCGATAAATTTCTCTGCTAAAATCTTAATAATTTTTCAGAATTCCAATCTTTTTCTACTTGGCCATTACCTGAATCTTGATATACGATAACTAGTACATTGCTACAACGAAACTAGTAGCAAAATTTCTGCACTAAAATCTTCAAAAAGTTCAATACAATTTTTCATAATTTCAATCTTTTCAAGTGCACCCACTTCCTTTGCGATTTACTCGTTTATTTTCTACGTCGATGTGATAAATTTCTCCACTAAAATCTTCAAAACATTCAATACAATCTTTTTACTCGTCGAACATTTTTCAGAATTGCAATTTCTTCAAGTACACCCACTACCTTTGTGTATTCCTTATTTATTTTCAACGTTGGCGTAATAACAGCTGCATTTCCCTTCCTATCCCTACCGCTCGTTACTCAGTCTCGTTCCAAGCACACGTATTACGATCGTCATTAAAATTCGATTAAAGCGTCCTGTCCTTAACCAAAAGCACGCCCCGACTGACATCCAACGAGGCCCCTCTAATTTCGCGCGAATATCAGTTTGCGATCAAGAGCGTGCGGATTAATTTGAAACTGTATGGAAACGAGTCGTCGTGTGGGCAACGGTGGCTACCGTCGACTTGCTCTATGCTTGGAATTGATCCAACGTTGCGCGTGTGCCCGGTACACGAACGTGCATCGAACGCACAGCAATATCCCTATCAAAGCTTCCCGATGGCATTAATTTCAGCATCGATTCGTCGCCAGGTCGGCAGACTGCGTAATGTTTAGAGGGACGGAAGTTAATCTCACAGTCATCGACAAGCCCGGTGAATTTCGCCACATTGTCGACAAATTACCGTTAATGATTGATAATACGCCCGGTGTGAATTGTAGTTTACACGAAATTCGAAGGGAAAGGAACGAATGTTTGAACGCCGAGCGTTGCGAGAGCGGCGAAATTCGAAGGGTTGAACTGACGAGAAGAAAGGGTCGATCTATGCCGGACACGAGATTTATTGGGTCTTGACCGTACGGTGACTGCGTGTTTTCTAGAGTGACCTGAAAGTCTACATTTTTGCGCTTCGTTCTTAATTCCACGCAAGTTTCCCTCAAAATAGTTTAAAAGACGAAATCTGAAAGGGAATCTTTCCTCGATTACCGAACGATCATCGTCCCACAAACGTTCCCTCCAATGATCCAAATTAACTCGAGCCGTTTCACTTAAAACAAGATCTCCCCGTGGAAAGAAAACTCGATGTACCGCGGAACGTGCAAGCGGATCTTAATTGCGATGTTCCGGGAGAACGTGACGAGCTCGCGTCTGTCGTGGAATGGCGGGCGTGGAGGAGTAACCGTGATATCAATGAAAATAGAGACGGAAGAAAGCGGAGAGGGCGGCAGGAAGAAATGGTACGTGGAGGAAAGAGAGCGTATATAGGAAGATGGAACGTAATGGAAAAAGGAACTCGGTCCATTTCGTTAACGGGCCCGCATTAAAATTATATCGGGGGCTCCTTTAATTCGATTATTCGACTCTCTTTGATACGTTCGCTTCGAAGTCCACCACCGCCTACCAGCACGGCTGGTAATGCGATAAAAATCCTTCCCGGCACTTTCCCCTCCGAAAGAACTATCCGGCTAATAAGATCGGGCACATTTGCAAGGCCAGTACCTACCTTTGTCCCAGGCCACAGTGACGCTTGTAACATTATTGCGAACATTCCGGAAGAGCTGGAATCGTCTAATGGCACGAGTGCCACGGCGACGAAGCAACGACGACGACGACGACGAGGAGGAGGAGGAGGAGGTGGGAAAAGGAAAGAGGAGAAGTTGGAGGAGGAGGAGGAAGAGGTAGAGGATGCTTTAAACGTAAGCCACCATCCCGGCAGGCGGCAGGAGATAGGTGCACCGGCACTTAAGATGAGAAAACCGTCATTTCAAAGGCTCACGCGAGCTTTTCCGAGCCTCTCGAGATGCTAAAAATCCCGGACGTACTCGCCTGATAGAGGAACGTACGACCAAGAGTACCGGAAGAGAGGCCAATTTAAGACAACCAAACGGAAACTGGATGAGAAGTTTCAGGTACGTTTTGTTTCGTCGTTCCGTTTGAGGATTTAGCTAATTTTATCAGTGTTATTTGAGGTATCGCGATGTTCTTCCTTCCTGGATTTGTTCTGCTTCGAGATTTAATAGAGTACGTGGGAAAGAATTATTGCTTAATACTTTCGAGTAGGAATATATTCTGTGTTAAAAATTGATAGAGGAGAGGAAATTTGGCAACGTTAAAATTTTTAAAGTGTAGACTATAGTCTGTCTGAAGAAATTTCCTTGTGATTAAAATGGAAAGGCTGTAACTTCGTCCCCTAAAAACTGATGGCAAAGATTCACATCTATCAGTGACACAGCAGATTGCTGGCATCCACTTGAAAACCACTTCCGAATAAACATTTTTCGGGCGTGTTCATCGTAAACCGCCGGCGGCGCAAAGGGAACCGAGACGTGAGAGGTAAACGGCAAGGAGGAGGCAGGAAAAGCCTACTCTTTGGACGTCGAGGCAGAAACAAAGCGGCGATGTCATCAGCCGCGACTCTAGAACGGCGACAGAATTCGAAATTCAAGCGGGTGTCGCCGGTAGGGAAGCGTAATGCATCTGTTGCGTTCTTTCACGAATCGCGTATCAAAATTCCATATACAGGCTAGCCACGGGAGCGAACTGGCACACGCGGCTTTCAGGCATGCGTGGCTGTTCACCCGAAAAATCTCCGCCATTTTCATTTCAAAAATTCCCCGAACATGACCCCGTCTGCTCGCTTCAAAATATTTGACAAGCAACGTGGCTGCGTTTCGCGTCACGTTCAATTTCCAAAATTTAAATCTAAAAATTCCAGTTCGGAAGATTAAATTTAAAAATTCAGATATTTATATTTAAATATTTCAATTCCAATCAGAATGAAATTCAGGGCTCCGTTTAAATAACACTTGAAGAGATTCCTCCGCGCCCAGTCCCACCCTCGCTCAAAAAATTCATACCTCCGCAGTTTACGCGAAATGTTCCGCTTCCTTCATCTCCATACTCGACCGTCTCCTCATCCAAGACCGACACAGCCTCGAATCAAGCACACACTCGTGTCCGCCATTCAAAAAGACACGCGGCCACTTCGCGGTTTTCATTCAGCCGCTGTCAGGAGACCGCGACTCCAACGGACCGATCCGCTCCTCGCGAGCCACGCGTGAAGTCTCGAGGATCTCTTCCGTCGAGGAAAGCACAAACGGCGGGCACGAGGGGGATGAAGCGGGGAAAACCGAGGCATAAAATTGCATTTGCTCGCAGCTGGCGGCGGGTGAACGCAAGCGATGGCGTCGCGGCGAACCGCGTCGCACCGGCCACGCTGACCTGTCCACTCATCCCGTTCCTCTCCTGTTTTCTCGTTTAAAGGACGCTCGTCGTCCCTCTGGTCGCCGATTTAATCAAGTTCACCCGCGGAAAAATATTACCCGGCTGACTTTTCAATCGGAACACGCCGACGTATGAACCTCCGGAACTACAACCACGAGGAAGACGTCCACGATTCCGTTCATTGTGCATTCGTGACGCGTTGTAAACGTGGCGAAAAAGGATCGAAGGGAGAGCAATTGAAAAGCCGGCGGATCTTTCGCATTCGAGGCGCGCCTCCACGTGTTACTTCACGGTAAATATTTGGGAGATTACAGAGGAATCCTGTAGGCGGATCGTCTAGCTTGACGTAATTGATGTAGATTGATGGGTAAATAGGTGTATAGCGTAATTGCTGTGTCGTTCGATGGACAGTGACATGTCTTGGATTTAGTGAAGTCTTTTATAGATCTTTGTCTTATGATTTTTTTACTGGAAAGTGTATAGTATAGTTGGTAAATTATTCCAACTTACTGATACCTGAATCGACAGAAACTTGAGAAGATAAGGGACCGAAAATTTAGCTTTAATTCATTTTCTCTAATTTACGATCTCACTATATTTCTTCCACCTACTATACCTGCTGGCAGATAAGATTTCCTTCGACGACGATCGAACATCGCCCAAACAAGGAGTACAGAAAGTGTGAATGTAAGACTTAGCTAACTTCCTAACCTAATCTAACTTCAAAACACCTGAATTCGTCAATATTCTACTCATATCCTTTCACACAAACGGTAGTAATTTTCTTACACCTCATCCCCTTCCTTTATTAAAACAAATCCTCCACTTCGATATTCCATTGAAATATCCTCTCGGACTGACCATCGTCTCGAACATGGCTCTAGAAACGTCCATGCGCCTGGAATATTCCCGAAACATTGGCAGGCAGTCGCATGTTAATGGTAACGAGCACCCATAACAGGATGGTACTCGAGCAACCTCGGGGCAGACTCGCGAGTGGCGCACGAAGAAGTAAAGTTAGGGGCGAAGATTCACCTTATATTGTTCGTGAAGGGGCGAAGTACCACTTCCGGGAGTGGGTCCGATTGTCTCATGCATTGTACAGCGGCGAGGCATCGGGAATGCCCCGGGAAATTGATATTGGCTCCTTCGTCTAACTTCCATGGCCTCGTCGAATCCGGACAATTCTATTATCTCCAAGACCGCGATGTTTCGAGTATCGTTTCTCTCAGGATCGACGGTTTAATTCGCGAATAGACCGTACAATTGGCCGAGAACTTTCGTGCATCTGGACTCGTTTGCAGATCCGTATTGAAGTACTTTTATCGAAAAAGAACAGGTAGAGAAAGAGAGATTGATCTGGTTGGTGTGGTTGATTTTCAGTAGAGAAGGTTACCAGAAGACGTCCACGTTTCGCTGATTCCTTGTTTTGAACGGCGAACGACGCTTCGTCTCGTTAAAATTTTCCAGGTCGAAGCGACCCTTTCCCAGTGAACAGCGTTTCCGTCGACGAGGAAAAAGCAAGACACCAAGGCACGGTCGCAGATGAACTCGTCAACCGGGTTAAGCACGGCCTTTCACGAGAGAGATTCTTGCCCGCGTGCTTCTTTCGATTCTTGCTCGATACCACGCGAAACGAAGCTTCCTCCGCGCGCGTACACGCTCGGTTTGAGACCAGCAGCAGCGATGGGGGATCGTGAATGACCTCTAATTGGCGGAGTAGCTTAATTGGTTCAAGCTGGTGGACGCTCGAGCATTTTCCACCGGGAATTGCTACGTCAAATCGACGGAAAAGGAGAAATTACGGCGCAACATCGGTGGAAAATCCGGCGGATAGGTATATTTAATTCCTTTCGCATTCAACGCTCGAAAAAATTACCAAATACGTAAGAATTCTTCCACTCGCTTAGCGGCGTTTTACAAAAAAAACGCTGAATATGATTTCCAAATTAATTCCTTTCAAAACGAAAATTGCAAGCGTATATATCCCTCTTTTCCTCTGATTTTCTTTGCCCCTCTTGCCTACACCTCTCCAGTCGCAAACACCGGCTGAAATCTCCAGAACCTTCGTTTCAATTTTCCCGTCTTGTTCCTCCATTGAATTTCAAGTTTTCGCGAGCGTGCACGCCTCTATAACGGGTATAACGAATCGGTGGCACGAGTACAAGAACGAGCAAGAGAGAGAGAGAGAGAGTGAGCGACTCGAAGCTTGTCGCCTACTCGCGGCAGAGAATTCGCAACGAAAGTAAGTCTGAAGGGTGAAAAATCGTAGTAGTGACTAATGATTTCTCGCTTGACCTGGTTCCCGTCCTGCACTCTCTGAGAAACGCAGGCACACGCGCGTTTTGTGCCGGCGCGTGTACAATTCGTTTCCACGGTTTAGCTGCAGGGCCATAGGCAGAAAGGGACGAACGACGGGGAGAAAAGAGGGACGATAATTTTCACTTACATCGCGCGAACCTTAATTCCACGAAACAAGTAACCGGTTAATTACGACGACGACGACGAGAAACGAGGGAGGTTATTGAACGTTTCTGGCTAGAGTAAATTAAGGAAAAGTTTCGAGAGAACGGGGTGGTAATTGTGGGACAGAGTATCGCTACGAATTATTTCGTAGCCCTGGAACTCTCTCTCTTTCGCTCTGTGGGTGCACCGCGAGCAGTCAGCACTCGAGAAAGAAACGCTTGAGAAAATAAAAAAATACCAGTAGACGCCAACAATAGCACACTCTACTACCAGCCTCTACTCGTCTAGACTGGAAATAAAACCGAGTTCCACCGCGAAACCACCGGTAGACACGCGTCCCTACCTCGCCCACTATAAGTCCCTATATTTGTGCCACTGGTACAGTTTGTACTGTTAGCGTGCTTGTGCTGGAGACAGGGAATTATCGGTAGAAGTAGTTTCAGAAGAGAGTTACTCGCGAGACGATGCGTCTCTTTAATACTGCAACTAGACATTCTAAGTTCGTTAGAAGAATAATTGAATTCATGATCAAGTTTCAGCACCGAAGATGGGGAGTTGATTTTAAATTCATCTACTTTTGACAGACACTCTGCTAGATTTGGCTACTTTTAGCACGGTTGCAAAGAAGGTACGACTTCTAATGCACTTACCTGACGATATATTGAAGACTAAAATGGAACCTCTTTAATATTACTACCCCAAATTCCAAAACACCGAAGCCATAATCTCCAAGCTGATCAGTCAGATAATTTCAGTTTCAATTCTCCCCGATAACATAACCGAGCTCCTCACGAAGACAGAGTGTCGCGAAGACCGAGCAAGTAGAGTTCTATATGAAACCTGATGCAACTACAAACAACAACGTAAAGAACATGTTCTGAGCGCGTCATTAATAATGTATGAACGCGTCAGGCTCACATAAAGTTACCCAAACTTCAAGACCTCCTAAATACAACAGCAAAACTACGTCATATCTCGATATTCCTCTCGGATACTAGCAATCTAAGTCCTCCACTCTGAACAATTATCTATATAACAGCTGATGAAAGGTTGGCTAATTCTTCTAACCGAGAAAGCACGTTTCCTCGATGAAACGAGACATGAAAAAGAAGCACGTTTCCCGATCAGTCCCGCCGTTTCCCACTCGATCCCCGCGATTCCGCTCGCGTCGTCGCGAGCCATTCGTCATAGCCGTTGGCTCGGCCCCAAATCCGACCGATAAGGAGGCACTTAAGTGCGAACACAAGGAATCAATTTGCACGTGCCCAACGGTGCTTTTCCTTCCTCACCTTTTTCCTCTTCTTTTCGTTTCGAAGAGGTAAAAGAGGCGGAGGAGGAGGAAGAAAACGAAAGAGAGGTTCGACGAGACGATCGGTCCAAGATCTCGCGAACGTGTCCTTCGAGAAGCACGCCGCGCCAGTTGGATTATCGATCAACCACCATCTCCTCTTTCTCTCTCTCTCTCTCTCTCTCGCTCTGGTGGCAGAGCCCCGGGTGAAAAATGAAGGCGTGAAAAGCAACGGGACGAAGAGAATCGTATGCACTCGCGCTACCTTCCGTGAGAGAATTCCTCCGCGAGTCACACTCCTCAGCTCGATGCACTTTTTCCTTACCCGGGGAATTTCGCCGATTCCTCGAGAGCCTCTTCTCCATGGCGAAGACGTGATTTATGGGGGTAAAATCGAGGCGCGAACAGCCACGGAGATACGTTCGATCGCGCGGAGAATTGATTGTTCGCACGGTTTCTCCTTTTGTCAACGCGGAAATGGGGCGGGCGGGGTAGTTTCCTACGTTTATTGGGTTATTTTATGGAGGATGGTAACTTTTCGATGATTATCGTTGTTCCGAGCAAGAGTTTCTCTATTCTTTCAGCGGTATCTTCGAGGATAGATCTATCTTAAAGAAATTTGCGATAGGCATAGAAATTGTGAAATTTTCAGAATGTAACATATTAACCCTTTATCTGACATTAACTTCAAAGGTAAAATTCATGGTTCTCCTAAATGTTGAAGAATCCTTCTTAAGCAAATTTCTGATAGACATAGAAATTATCAAATTTTGGGGATGTGTTCGCGTATTGCGAACTTCGCGACGCGATGCTTAATTCGACCGGTGCGCAAAGAATTCACGAACTGCTCTCGCGGCAAACTAATGGCACGAGTGCTGTTTAAATTTGTAGATGAGATTTGTGGTGGGTGAAAAAGAGATATATGTTTTACACGATAGACAAATACTGGCTGATTGGTGGTGACTGTTACTTTTTATTTTTCGTGATGTCTCAAAGTTGGTGATAGAATCTCTGATAGAATCTCTGTGTGTGTTTGTGTTTTTATAAGTTCGGTGTGTACAGTGATTGGTGGTGTGAAATGTGTGAGAAGTGGTGGGAGTATCGGTTGATTGGTGTTTGGGACGTGTGGTAGGGTTTGTCTGGTGGAGTCGAAGTGGGGAAATTGTTGCTAAAATTGTTATATTAGGGGATGGGAAAATCCTGAGGTCGGAAGGTGGTTTATGAGTGTAGTGCATGTGGTGTCCAGATGTAGGGTATTCGACTTTCTAAGGTAATAAAACAATTTGCTGATGGCGAGGAGAGAGACCAATTTACGGAAAATATATTATTTGTGAATATGGTAGGGCTCCATTGTTCGAGTCCTCGGTACGGTCGAACAGGATGTAACATTAGGTTAACCCTTTACTTACGACTAAGATCACAGGTAAAATTCATAGCTCTCCTAAATATATTAAAGAACTTTTCACTCACGACGAACTTAAGTAAACTCGTATATTTTTGAGCAAAAATAGAAAATTAATTAGCCCGGCTATTAAACACTCGAGAAAAATATAATTTCTCTAAATGAACAGTAGAAAAGAATCAACGCGTTGGACAGCAAACTTCTTCTTCAAATATTTCCATTAAAATTTCTTCGAATCTAAAGTTCAACATTCCTCAGAATTCCCCCAGCAAAATGTAACACGAATAAATACACCGATCACCATCCAGCGAAGTTCATTCACTCTCCCGTCATTCATTAATCTATACCAGAGCGGTGTGAATCAGTTTCGAGGTGGGCGTCGCGGCGTTAAGGCGTTACGCTTCTTGAATAGCGAGCAATGGAACATCGTCGGCGGTGTGCAAAAGTGCACAATGCCGCGAACTATCAGCATCCTCTCTGTCCTAGAAAACTCTATTATATTCCGCGACAGCCTGAAGGCACAATACGAGAAACGAGGATTTTTTTCGTCGGCTTTTCACCCTCCGCCACTATGCCACAACCACACCGTCGACTCGTGTCTCGTCGTGGCTCGTTACTGGAAATGGCCCCGTGTCGTATATTCGCCAAATTTCCGGCACGTTCGCCGATAACCACCGGCAGAAGAATGAAAAAACATTTGTCAGCAGCGGGAAGGAAGTTCGTTCCGCGTCGCGGCATTTATTTCCAAGAATCTTCGAGAATATATTACGGAATAACGTACACCACGGGTTCAATTAGCATTCGTCGCGGTGTAATGACTTTTTCTTCCCTTTTTTTTTTTTTTGTAATACACTGGAAGCCGTACACCTGAACGATTCAGAAGGATGAAATTGTGGAATCGAGTAATCACTGATATTTTCAGCGCGTGAAACTTTTTTAGTTACTTATTGTAGGATTTTTACTAATCTACCTTAATTCAGATTATTCGTTAAAAATTTTTGAAGTTTACAACGAGAGGTGAATGAAAGAATCGAGATCAAAATTAATTCACTTTTTAATTCAAGATATGAGATATGAAATATGAAAAATACGACGATAATGAAAAGGTGTAAGAAGCTTTCTTTGTATATGGCTGTGAAAATAAGGGAAGAAATGCAAAAAAAACGCAAAAAATCTCATTCTTCGTCGAAGATTTAAAAAAGATGTTTTAAAATCGAAAGACAAAGGGTCAGAAAGTGAAAATTGCAGAAATAAAAAAAGTCTTAGATATAGCGATCTAAAACAGTATTAAATGAAGAATGAGAAGATAATTTCCGAAGGATATTCTGCAGCTTGAAATTTTAAATAATTTTCAAGCTTCCTCGATATTCAATTAAGCGGCAAATCTGATAGGAAGGTAACTTCCAATCAAGGATCTATCCACCGAAAAAGAGGATTCCGCTTAAAAGCGAGTCGTCGACTGGAAAGGCGGAATCAGCGTCCCGATCAAAGTGAAAACGGGATCCAAGTTCCGTTTGTCTTGTCTCACGACTGCGAGTCAAATCGATGTCGTATATCCGCAACACGTGGCCCGTGAATCGGAGGAGAGGCGAAACTTGCACTCGAAGAAGTTGCTCGCGCTTCGTTGGCCAGTGCCGTACCAACTCTCCAGACTTCCTGCTTCCCGTGATTCCACGAACAGTCAGCCAATCCTCGTCGTATTCTCTCTCTCTCTCTCTCTCTCCTCTCTTCCCTCTCGACTGTTCACGCTGCGCAAAATTTGTCACTTGGACGATGAAGAACCTCCCCCTCGCCATCGTGCATTCAGGGAAATGAATTCGAAATAAAGCGCCAACGACAATGGCGCGAATTAAGATTTAGAAGCTTCGCTGGTTTGGCAAATTGGGATATTTTTCAGAGGTAGAAACTGCAGAGAGAAAGGTGGAACGAATCGAGATTGCAGATGGAATGCTTTATCGAAGCGAGAGGGAGAGAGTGAAATTTCCAGCGGGGATCGAAATGAAACGCGAAGTGCGATGCTTCACTTGGAAAAATCGTAGATTAAGAATTGTCCCATTAATTTACACCGACTTTTATCAACCATTCGAAATACTTCATTAAATTTCACATTCTTGGCAATTCCTTCACAAATTCAGTAGTTTCCGTGCCCTAAATAAGAAAAATTTCAGATTCGCTGAATTCGAAATTCAAGTTTACCGCAAACACGTTAGAAAACCGTAATCTCTGCGCGCTAAATAAGACAAAAAGGGTACAACTAATCGCTACTAGGATAAATTGCAAGAAAAACAGAAGGACGAAACAAAATAACGAAACGAACGAGCAAGAGAATTGCACAAAGGACGAAAGGTTTCGAAACAAATCAGCAACACGAGAAGGTGGAAAAGTTTGCCGGAGAAGAGGAGCGAGAAATAGAAGCGTTTCGAGTGGGTAGGGCAAGAGAATTAGTTGTATTCTGAGCGCGTTTTCGGAAACCTTTCCGGGGATTTGATTCGTTCGTATAATTTATAACGCGCGCTCCAGTTAACTTGGCAACTCGCGCCGGATACATTTTAAATCGGCCCCGCCGCGAAGAACAGAGATAACTATGGCACGAGCCGTAATCCGAGCCCGGCCGGAATTCAGCCTCGTTACGCGCCACCGCCGCAAGAACAAATCCGAAAATTTCGCGAAACTTATTGAAAGAAAAGAGGATTACCCGGAGCTGCTCGAATAACGGGTAATAAGATATAAGTCGTCGGATACCGACGGTCATGAATAAGAATCTCGCATAACTATGCTTTTAATTTTCTCCGCCTGTTCGTTCTTCGTCGACCGTCGACGTCGAGTCTAATACGAAGTTACGGTTTTACAGTACTCCTTTTTGCTTTTTCGAAATGACGTAACGTGAAGTCAATTTTTTGCTATTTTGTGTGTGCACTTGGACGTTAAGGTTGTTGGAACATTGGTAGGCTCGGTCGTTGACTTGTACTACTTGTTAATATCGACGTTTAGTAAAGGTAATTAAATAAAATCTGTGATTTATTAATTGGAAAATTCTGAAACAGAATTTAGCTAGTAAAATACCTTGAATTTTGTGAAAACTGCTAATTTTTACTAAGAAGTGAAACTAGCTTACTAAGAAAGTAGTATAAGCCAAATTCGTCGCTACCGAGTTAGCGTCGCTCCTGATTTAGGAATAAATGGCCTATAATGAGGAAGGCTGTAAATAAATGCTTAGTTAAATATAGAAAATTATTTGCCCGGTCATACCGATATTAAATTTCCCATCGATCTCTCCACTGACTCGTAATTAATACCCAGTCACTCTAAATTCCCCAATAATAGTAACGGTACAGCAGGCTCCCGCTAATTAGTTGAAAACATCGATAATTCCAAGCCGAAAAATTGCAATAATTCCTACCGTTCGATCTTTCCACAATTGCCAATATCCACCTCCGATATAATCGTTTCGATTCCCAGGGAAATCTGGCGAACATCTGTCAACATCAAGCACCGTGATTCTCCGCCTTTACGCGAATATCCGAAACAAGGAAGGAAGTAGGTCTACCGCTGGCAGCGGCAGCACAATCCACTCTCGAGCACGCTTGACAGAAATTCCCGCTTGAAAATGATCGCTGTTGAATCGGTGGTAGCGCGCGCGTCAGCCGATATTCCACGATCATGAATATATCAGAAAGGCAGGCCTGACGTTCGTTCAGGCCGTCCTAGGAAACGAGCGTCTTCCATTAGGCTTATTGGCTAATCCCCGTACCAGTTCGCTGCATCCCGTTCGCAAATTGTTCAAGGATCGCAATCCAGTGACCAGCGGCTAGATGAATGCAGTCAGTTCCACCTGATACCGCGTGTCCGGACTGTATCATGCCGCCCAGGGATACGGGTCTGCCCATCTGGATAAGGAGAGAGCTTCCTGTTTTCCTCTCATCTATCCGGGACACTAATGATGCTCTGCTACTGCTTGCTGCTCATCTCCTCTTCACCTCACTCTCTCTATCTCTCTCCAACTCCCACTTCACTTCGCTCCAGTCTCTCTCTGTCTTTCTCTGGTAGGTCTAGATGCTCCCATACTCTCTGCAGACCTCTCAGAACAGCAACGTCGAGCGTCTCTGTTGCACGCGTATCCTGACTTCATTTCGACCGGAAGTACGAGAACCGATGGAAAGTTTCTTAATATCGGATGGAACTGCGACCTCGTACGGAAAGTTCAGCCAGCCGACGTCGACGATCCATTGGTCCATTGCAACCTGGGACTTCTCTGATAGCTGTTTTCGACCTAGGCCAACGCTGCTCGGGATAATTTTTCGATATTAAATCACGTACAAGCTTGGTGGAGAAGGGAACGATGAAGGGAGAGAAGAAAAGGAGGTCAGAGCAGTGAGTCGTACGGACGCGGATCAATGGTGAACAACTTGAAACTTTCTGCGTCTATTTGAGAGATCTTCTCTTTTTTTTTCTTTTTTTCACGATTCATCAAAGGGGTTCGATCTTTCTCAAAGGCTTCGCCTCTTCTGTAGGAATCGAGAGGCGTGGAGAGAAGACCCGTTTTCTCTGAGTTAAGGCACGCGGTCTTTCGGTGTCCACGTTCTTCGTTACTGACACTGTGGAATTCTCCCAGCTGTTGGAGGGAGAGGAACCAACGCGTTTCGAGGCAACGACCAAGCACCGACCACGGGTCCTCGTGGAACGTAAATTGGTTTCGGGAAACCACTGGAAATTCTTGGTTCGCGGCTTCGATTAAACCGCAACCCACGCTCTACCCAAGTCCAGTCGAACTGGCATTTTTCACCCGTTTAATTGCACATCGCGCTATTCTTCTTCTTTGGTTTTTGTAGTGCGTTGGAAGGGTACTTTCTCTACTTTCGGTACTTATGACATAGACTCTCCCGAAATACCTTTGCTTACTTAACCTTCTTTTACCCAGATGTATAGACCTAGATAGTGTCCATTTCTAAACAATCAATTGACGTGTCATGTGACACGTGGACACTTGGATCCTATTCTGAAGTTACGGAGGTCTGCACAAGGATTAAAAAATTCATCCGACTTGTCAATTGTGTCACCACTCTCGTGTACAGTATAAGATTTAATTTGAGACAATATTAATTAACGAGAAGAAGAATCACTCAGTTAGCTTTCAGTTAGTTAACTCTCACATAGTCTTGCAAAGCAAAAAAAAAATTCAATTTATCACATAACCGTTATTTCTCTCGAAGTGTACGACACAACAAAGATGCAAATGTACAAATGCTTGTTAAATACTTTAACAAACAGAAACTATTATAAATCGAAATTATTGTACGGTTTACAAGGGAGGTTTGAACAATGCGTCACGGTACAACCTTTAGAAACAATTGCCATAGCCATTGCTCGGTTTATGGACGCAAATCATAGTCCAAACATTTGACGATAGAAGCCTCGGTTTATGTTTACAGTTTCTCAACAGCAATCCACAGGCTTGACAGTTCTAAAACCGACGACACGTTCTCCCGTAAACCAAAGCTTCGAGGACTTGACGTGCTACTTTATCTCTCGTTACACAATCTTGTAGCAACTATTTCCTCCGACAATATTAACACTAAACGTACTCCCAACTGGAAGAAAACAAATTACTTCCAAATCCCAGGTGTTTTCGCACCTGACAAAGCTATCGCAAATAAATCTCTTCGCGAACGAGGAATTTACGGGATAAATTCGATAACGCGTTCCCCGTGAAATTGAAACTTCACGAGAATTAGCCAGATAATGATAACGCGATAAGAAGTGGGGGGAAACAGAGGTGGAAAGGGAGGGGAACACGGGCTCTCGCCGGGTGCATTATTTAGTTACCCACGGCGAAAGATTGCGGTCATAAAAAATGTGTACGCGTCCGGGGAGGAGAATTTTTCAGAGTCATTATATAAGGGGAATATTCATTGCCTCCATAACTCTTCCGTAACGTTGCATTTTAATAATACACGGAAAGACTCTCAGAATTGAAAAATCGCGCCACTTAACTCCATCGCTGGAGCCGGATGGGCCGAAGCCTCGAGTCCCCGCTGAACTTAAGCGCCCCGCGCGCGCACAGCAATCCTTTTCCCCCTCGGTATCGCCTTGCAATATTTAGAAAACCGTGTTCCTCCTTTCGTTCCTCGTCACCCGCGATGTCTTTGAGACGTCGTTGAATTTTTCATCCGCGCGTGAACACGAAATTGTGGCGGTGATTTCGTTTCGCAGGATCTTCCGGGTAATCTTTCTCTTCAAGCGTGGGAAATTAAATAAAAATTCCCATTATCGTTTGCATGCAGAATGTCTCATTTGTAATTAATGTAGAAATTATTTCTGCTGATATTGAAAGTAAAAACTGGATTAAGATCGTTTCAAGGTTTCAAGGTTATTCTTTTACGATGTAAAGTTACTCGGTTAACGAGAATAGTCAACGCGTGAAATTTCTTCGACTGAGAATTAATCTCTATTCATGACTTTGTGAAATTAATTTTCATCGTCGCCTGGCTCCAATTTCCACTGAATTTTGCACGTGCTTTACCCTACGCTTTTGACATGATAACGAGCAGCTTTCATCCTTCGAAGACCACAGCCGCTAAATAATCCTTCCCACACCGAAGACAGGTAGCAATTGTGCTGTCTAAACACCCCTAACGTCGTCTGCTTAGGTCTACGCACGTCTTATACTCGCTAGTCACGCAAGATTAAGTTGCGGGATGCCAAGGTTGCTGCAACTTACACGACTCCGTAGACACACGCCGGCGATGTTGCGGTAACTTGCATAATTTCATCACGCTGCCATAAGTATGATTAAAGCGTGAAGCGCCGAGCGGTCTGCCACACGTTTCCATTCGAATATTTCTCGTGGTAAATGTACGCGTAACCAGCTTTCTCGATGGATTCTTTACGCAACCACTTGGTAACGAAGATTCTACCAGGTGGAAAATCGAGAGTGATTGGCTTCTAGCAGTTACGAGACATTTGCTATTTATCGCTGAGAAAATGCGCGACAAATCACGCTCTGACCACTGTCACGCTAGTTTCCTGTGAAAAATACGCTCGATACAAAGGAGTTATTCGAACTGCTGGGGAATCTAGAAAAGAACCGTTGCTCTTTCTCCTCTTGTACTTCACAACCGAATAAACCACCGGAGCATGATTTATCCAAGTGAATAAAAATAGAAAAATCTTGGAAAGACCGTAGAGAAAATATGGAAATTAAATTGCACACATGTTTTAAACTAGAAAATACGACGATTCGTAGGAAACTTTTCTCGGCTAGTTTGAAAATAGCTTCAACAGCCGTAAGCTGGTAAACGATAAATACAGTCGAGACTTGCATCGTCTCGTTGGCGACGTTAAACGGAACGCAACAACATTGACTTACTTTCACGGTAAATGTCGTTAAATTCGTGGTTCACGGATATTACTCAAATATCAAAACGTTTGCCGGTAACTCGGCAAACGCCGCGAATGCAAGTAAATAAACGTCAAGTAACGTTGACGCAGCATCGTAATGTAGATTGCATTTTAAACTTGTCCATCCTTCCCCTTTATACACGTACTTCAACAAAATAACTGCAAATACACAAAAGGAGTTGACCTAACTGGTTTGTCTATCTCTGCAAACCTATTAATAGCCGGGTACACAGTGTCGATCGCCTAACGACAGCCAGAATCTATCCTCTGATTACGTCTGATCAATGACCGTTAGTTTCTACTTGAAGCATGGCTGATAAATGCCGAGGATTTTCCCTTAATCTTGCCCGAATTCCAGAATTTTTATCCAAGTTGTCGTTCAATTTGTAAAAGTCGAAATGCAAGATATATTTGAGGCATCTTGTCGCCTCTTTTCGAGAATATTATGCAAAATGGAGGTTCAAACGAAGGACTGATTTTTTACTGTAATATTAGGGCGTGTAATATGAAATTTCACGCTCGTCTTGATTAGCCTTTACCTTTAAGATCACTTTTAGATAACACGAAAATTCTGAGAATATTTTTTTTACATATACTCGACAAATCGTAAGTTTCAGGTCTAAAATTTCTTTCTTTCATATACAGACTAATTGTGCGAAAAAGAATATACAAAATCGAAATAATTTCCTCGATTAAATATCAAATTGGTCTTCAAAGATTCCACTCCAGAGAGACTAAAAATTATGCAAATCTTTCGAATCGATCGCGCATTTCACAAAGCGGAAAAGGCCTGTAGAGCGATGTCGTGCTTCGACATCGTCCCACATACGCTTGTTCGCAGGCGAGATTGAAAAGGACCGGGAGTCCGCGATGCGTCGGGGCAAGTAGCTTTTACCTGTCCGTCCGACCATATCCGGGGCTATTCTACTTGAAGCGAAGAACGCGCAAAAAGCAGCGTGCACCGGCCTGCGACGCGTTTCGCCAGAGAAAGTAAGAGACTAGAAGAGCTTGTATACGTGTGTATAGGAGGAAGAGAGAGAGAGAGAGAGAGAGGGTGAAAAAAAGAAAGAGAGATGTAGGTCAGTTTTCTCGGGCCAGCTCTCGTATAGGTAGGCTGCTCGAAATAATTTAGTGGCGATCGATGCCACCTTGCTGAAAATAGAGCCGCCTAGTCGCGAGGGATGTAATACCACGTGACAATCCACCCTGCCCCTACGGCGTGTGCACACGTTACTAATGGCAATCTCCCTTTCTCTCGCACCAACGCTCATCCCTCCGTGTCCAATTATGTTGACATCTAGCGCCCGCATTCTCTTCAACACGCCGCCACGTATACCGGCAAACACTGCCTCTGTGTGTACAGTGGGCCCGGTTTTAAACACGCGTGTCCAATTATTTGCGCCAAACTGTGGAAACTAGGAAAAACTTTGTCTTTCAGGGTAAATGTGTTCGTCGAACCTTTGAAACATTTTTACCGGGTTTGATGGAAAAAAAAAAAGAGTATAATCGAACCGGCGTTGTAAAAGTTTCTCGACAAAAATAATAAATCCTCGTGTCAAATATTGTTTGTCGACACTTGTAGAATCGAAGACGCTCCGAATTTTCGAAGTTTAGAAAATGCGCTCTTCTTAACGAACTCCGTTTCAAACGCAGAAAATAAGGAAAACAAAAGTGATGTCTTCTCGCTGAAAATTGAAACCGTATGTCCGGTCGCGCAGCCCACCGGCCAGTCACACATCGTAAATTAATAAACAGTCCTTTCCAACACCTCTTATTCACCATCACCACACATCAACTACTAGAATTTCGCCCTTCCGGGATTAACACACCGGGAGCGCAACGATACGAACTGAGAAAAATTGTGGAGGTGAAGAAAATCGAGTTAGAAGAACCACTGTAAATCTCGAATGGAATGATAAAAACAAAAGTGATGTCTTCTCGCTGAAAATTGAAACCGTATTTGAAGGAGTTTCGTCTGAAAAATTGTGGAGGTGAAGAAAATCGAGTTAGAAGAACCACTGTAAATCTCGAATGGAATGATTTTTCTATTGCAACCACGTCGTGTATAGTGTCGCTATTAGTGTCACCTTTTCCATCGAATACTCGTTTAAACGGATTGAAATTCCCTCGGAATTTTTCCGCGTCCTCTAACCAAATTCACCATACGAGTCACGTTTCGGCAAACATTTAAACCTACCCGGGGAAACTTTGCCGTACGTCACCGGGAACGCAAGTGAAGCGAACGGGCGCGCTTCTACACGCGTCCAGACCCTGAACTTTCACCTTTCAGGCTTCTGGCTGTTTCGAAAATTGAGTTTGCCATGGATCGCCGCAGTCTCGCGACATGCAACGTTAGAAACGATGTTCCGGCACGGGGGAAGAGAAGCTTTCACGCGGCGACCAGTCTCGTTTCCGGCCCGCTGTCCACCGGATTTTACAACTAACGCTGAATATACACTTGCACCTGCGTAACAGGGGTTACCGGGGCGAGTTTAACGAAATTTCGGAGTGGCCGCGCCGCGCGTAAACTCTGCACAGGATGGATTTCACGGATTTTCTGCGTGATGAATTCCCGCATCTCACAGTTACCCAGACAGCGCTTAGAGCGATGACAAGAATTTGTTTAGACGCGAAGGCGAAACTATTCTCACAGAGAATTGCTACAATTTCTAGTTAAAATAAATGAACACGGAAAACACCTATATCCAAAGATAAATCACAAAAACTTTATCCGTTCGTCGAAATTGAAGAAGCTTAATCTTCTAATTATAGACAATCTAAAAGAGATTTTTATCAAATTCTAAAATCCAACGAATCATCGCCCTTCGTTCCCGTTAAAATCGTCAGCTGTCACGTTCCTTTGTACTCTCTACCATCTCTTAACCTTTAACACTCTCTAAAAGAGAAGCACTTTATATTTAACGGATCTCCTCACGAAATCTTCGAATATATCTCGCCGGATAATCGATCGTTTTCGAAGCAGATCGCGTATACATCGGCAAAGGCAACGTGACGAGGTATCAGAGGAAGGTGAGAGAGTCCAGGCGAGAATTGAAGGAACCTCGTCATCTGGAACGAACACGTCGAATCGCGGCCGGAACGAAGCGACAAGTGCTATTGAATATTCATCAATGGCAGCTTATTACGATGCAGTCGTCGGCTCGGTTATAACGAACGCACTAACGTCATCATTATCGTCATAATAACGCACGTGGATTCGCGGTTTATCAATTGTGGTTACGTCGTCCTCTGCTGTCCGATCGGCCAGCGGTTTATCCCGCTCCTAGCGACACGCGTCCCACCTCTCGTTGTCTCTGTCGCCTTCGAAGCGATGTAATTATTATGCGGATAAATTACAGCCGGTAAGCGGGTTTGATTGCGTGTGCCAATTAGCCGGGACACGGTTTCCACCAGTTCGGAGACGGAAAATTCGCGAGAATTTAAACGAGACTCGGAGCAGCACACAGCCCGCTCTCGTCCTATCTCTCTCTCTCCCCGACTCGGATCAATTATTTGCACGTCGGTAATCGTTACGTGTATATATCGCGGTAATTAGAATTCCGCGGCTTCCAACACGGAGCGCGAACCTTTCTGCATTCTTTTCTCTCTCTTTCTGTCTCGCTCCCAGTTGTCCGATTCGCTCGATTGCAACATTGACCTTAATTTTTGTTCTTTTTTGGTAAATATTCGCTAGGAGTATCGATCGCGTGCAACGATAACCTAGATGCGGTAAACACGTCTATTGGAAATCGAAGGATGAGTTGGTTATTCTTTCTCGTTGGGATCGAGGTTTTTTAATTCGAAAAAAGTGGGGAAGAGAATTGTTGGATCGAGTGTAATAGTTTCGTACTGTTGATTCAGAGAACAGCGTGATTCATGATTGAAAATAATAATAACGTCGGTCTATTTCAAGGGAGAAGACGACGAAGAAGTTAAGAATTGAACCCTGGGGAGCAGCTGGATTAATTTGACCGGTAAAGGGATGAATGTGACACGAGAAGAGTATGGAACTTCTCCCGAACGAATTAGTCACATCCACCGTGTTAACTAGGAATCGTCCATTACTATGAAATTACCGAAATACGTCACGGCTTTTAATTAGAACGGACAATCTGAATTATTTCGTCAGAAAGGAGAGAATTGCGGGTAGAAATGAACGAACCGTTCGATATAGTTTCTACGAATATAGCGAACGAGCTTGTAAGTTTCTCGAAAAATGGTCGAGAACTGTGCCATCTAAATGCACGATAAATGATTCCTTCAGTGGCCCTCGACACCGAGTGAAACAAGTTCATCCACGCTAACGATCCATAGTAACACGAGCGGAAATTCATTCGGAATCATCAATCATCCCGTAGCTGTAACGTACACGGCTCGGTTTTCACCGAAATCCACACGCTATTAACATCTTCCGCCTTTTATATCCTCAAACGCCTCTCCATCACGCGCAGGTAATGTTCCTGGTCGATTACAACAATTCGCCCGATCGCAGGTGAAACTGTGAAGTGGTCAACGATTAAATTCATCCACCCTGACGCTGAAACGCTCGATGTATCAACGAGAGCTAATGTTATTCGTCGAAAATTGTCTGGCAGACAAGTTTACGCGGTTCGATGAATTTTCGAGAGACCTGATGGAATAATTGATGAAAAGTTTTCACACTGTATCACATTTTTTCGCTGGATAGATTTTAATCGAATTCTAAATTAATTCCACTTTCGTATCAATAGAATTACAGTATTTTTCAAAATTTTCCAGAGAACGCTATGTTTTTATAGTGTTATCAGCACGAAGTCTCGCTTGAATTTGTTACCGCTTCTCCAAAGAAGCTTCTACTCGATATGCGAATCAGAGAGAATCCAAAAAGCTACAACTTTCCCTCAACTTCCAGGATTCGCGACAGCCTGCGGAACTAAAAAATTCCCCTTCACCTGCCGCAAACCCCAGGGACGACGGTTCCTCCAAAAATTCGCCACGTCCATTAAAATTAAAAAAAAAAACTCCCAGAAACTAATTAAACACGCCGGAACAACAAACTACACTTGAATTAAAATGTTTCAAAAACGACAGAAAACGGTTCCACCAATTTTCGATCTACCACTTCTCCCCCTGGTGTCTCGTCTTTCACAGAAGTTCCAAGACGGAAATGTAGATTTAACAGGCGATGTCCAAGTTCCTGGTAGACGGAAGAGGAAAGTCCAGGATGGAACGCGGTAGGGTTAATCTCCCGTTAATTAAACGAACCGCGCCGGAGTACTCCAACTGCGTCGAAAATGGGTCCGCGTCGTCCTGGACACCGGTTGGCTAATGAATCGAAGACGGCTCGAAAATATCTCCGGCTTGGACCGTGGTGTGAGTAGCCGTGTCTCGTCGAAATGGACGAAAAGTCGAACCAGATGGGAGGGTGAGAGTGGATCTCTCGACAGTACATTCGCTGCTGCCTCGACGATCGTAATTAGAGGGAAACTCGACGATTTAGTGGCCGTTCGCGCTCCGCCTGGTTGGCTAACTGCGAGAGACACTTTAAGGACCCTCTTAATGCACCCGACTAAGAAGGTTCGTCGTTCACTCGGTTGGCGTTACGCAGCAGTCGTGTCGACTCGAGGACAAGTTGGAGGAAGAGTGTGTCGTTTGGTGTCGGCTAGGACGGTGCCGGTCCCAGTTTTCAGAGGCGAGAAACCACCCAACTGTTCGCCGGGCAAATGGAGCGGAGGATGCTGATGAATGGTTAATGAAGAATGAGGAAGCATGGACATGTTCCGCCTTGTGCTGACCACCAGTTTGGATGTGCTCTGTCTCGGTGGGATCGATTTTCCTATACCTCGGCTCGTGGGTTTCTATCGTAAATTCTATCTTTGTGATGTCACTTTAAGCACCCTAATGCGTTTTTACGTGTTTGTGCAGAAAAAGATATTATATCCCTTGAACAGCAAGTGGCTGAATGTTTATATGGTTAAAAATCGTCGCTGTGCCTGTAATAAGCACTGTGTAAAATTTTGCAATAGATATTTTCTGTTTCACAAGAGTTATTTTATTTTATTTTGAAAAGTGCATGTTAAAATAGCCGGCGCTTTTATTAATTTTTTATTTGCAGTTTATTCTGTTTTAGACTCTATTCTTCCTTCCAAATATGGTAAATAATTACAGCGTATCTCAAGCTCGCACCAGAAAAAAAGACAAAAAGTCACTTAAAAATTTCAGGTGGAAACAATGGAGAATATTTACAAATTTTGTTGCTCACTTTAAAGACAAGATAAATTTACTCTGTCTGAAATGTACCACGAAACCGAGTAAAAATACGTAGCCAAGCTGTTATACAAAGGTCGAGGTCGTTTTTTCAACGTCTGTAGGGTTTAGAAAAGCCAAGGTAGACGGTAAAAATAAAAAAAAACGGAAGAATGAAATTGCAGTGGAACCGGCGTGGTTTTAGTCGAATTAATAGACGGCGTGAAAATTTTCCAATCGGATTTCACGAGGTATTACGAATTCATTCGCGTAACCAGGAAGCAAACCGACGAAAAAAGAATAAGGCAAGGCGGAAGGATGTTTGAGAAAGACGCGTCCAGGTTATACGCGTACACTTAGGAGGCATTCTTTATTCAAGGAAACGCTGCCGGGCCAATATTCATTCTTGTCTACGTTGTTCTGGCAGGCATCCAGTTGCTCTCCGAGCAAGGTTACTCATGGAAGTCGCTCGAGATTTATGCAGCTATTATTTCCACCGAAATGCACCGGCTCCCCCTCTAAACATGAGCACACTTCATAACCATTCGTTTCCTCGTTCGCCTATCTTCGTCGCTAATAATGCTCCATTAACGCAGCTCCTCGATGCCACCGGGGAACATTAGAGAGAACCAATTTTTATCGAGAGAAAAAAAAGAACGTAAAAGACACGGTCGATTAAGAAGTCGTAGATACTTCGCGTGAAGGAAAAGGAAGAAGAAGCAGAAGGGAAAGAAGATGGTCGAAAGCATCTGGTGTGAACGATTCCAACGAAAATTACCCCGGCTTGTTTGATGGGACGACTCCATTCCGTGATACCGAGTTCTCGTTGATATATAGCAGCCAGGAAATTGCAAAATTCGACGTACGCGGTGAAGAGATTTGTGGAGAACCGACGGCTCCGAGCGTATTTCATGCAGAAACGGTCTAATATTCTTCTTCCTAGGTGTAACCGATCTCCACACTACCGGACATAAAACAGAGTTTAAGAAAAATGAAATTTCCCGAATTCTTCAACATCCCAGTTTCTCCCATTTCTAAATATTCCAAAACTTTCATTTTCCTCTTTTCTCGATTCTAAAGTAGGCACTCAGTTATACCAACAACCACAACTTCGCAAATTTCCCAATCGTCGCAAGAAAGTGCTTGCTTGTTTCAAAGGAAGAGGGAGGGAGAGACTTGAAGCGAACAGGGATCGCGATAAATTAATACCAAGGATTGGCAAAAGAAAATTCGCCAACGACCAGAGAGGAAGTGCAAAAAAAAAAAAGAGAGAAAGTCAATTGGCGGAACGTAGAAAGGGAAGGATTGGACGAGTCGCACCGACGAATTAATTCGCGCAACTCTCGTCGGAGAGACACTCGACCGCGTTTTCGCCGCGGTTCCACGGCAAAGCTGGGGGAACGTTTCGAAAAGTAGGAAGTTCGCGGTGCGTCGCGACATGCCCCCGGAAGTTTCAACCCTTTGGGAATCTCCAACGAATTCTCCCCACCTCTTTGGAAACAGCAGAGGCGAGCAGGGAGAGAGAGAGGGAGGAATCGTTGGGGAACTCGTTAAGTAGCGGCAATATTTGTAACACTCTCGCGGAAGATTTACCGTGAAACGATGCACCTGTAACAGAGCCAACCAGTCTCGCGGTGACTGAGCTTTAATCTATGGAAATGGCTTCCAAGTTCGGCTACGCTCGCCGATCGATCGCGATTAAGTGCCGCGGCTGAGCGCTTCCGCGAAGAAGATGCTTCGAGGAAACGCGCGCTAGCTCGGTGAGAATTCTTCGGGGAATTCCACGAATTTCGTCCTTTCGAGTCTTCTGGTTGGTGTTAGGGGAGGATTTAACGAGGGAGAGAGTTGGGGATATTGTGTAACTTTGTTGGTTCGTACGTTATTGTTGAGATATTGGTTAATTGCTTTATGCGGATGTTGGAGGAATTTTGAAAGATTTAAAGAATTATCAGAAAAATTAAATTAAGAAAAAACAGAAAAATCGATCTGTTCATAAGGAATATTGAAATTATCGTCACTTCAGGTTATTCCTTACAAAAATAATTAAGTAATTTTTGAATTTAGGATGTTTCTCTATCTCTACTCATTTCTCAGTTATTTCACAAACTAAGCTCTTCATCTCCTACTTCAAGGACCATTTTCACTCCCAAAACATAAATGTCCTCTAATAAAAAAAAATACGTGTCAAATATTTTCGCTTTCTCCGTCAATACCCAACGTTTCATCAAAATCGAGCTGTCTTAACTAACTAAACTGCTTAACGAACAACTAAAAACCGTCACTCCCAATTTTCCCTATACCCAAAAAATACCTCTACTCCGCCGCAATCTCGCCGGATACAAGCTACATTAGCGCGCGTAAAGAGAGTTAAACGCGTAAAGTAGGAACCTACGGGCGCTAATAGCGCGATGAGTATCAGGCGCGCTAATAAAAGCTGATCAAAATTTCGGAACTCTTCGTTACACAGTATCAGGGTAACGATATTAGCGGCGTAAAACGCGGACGCGCAACCACGGCGAAAGGAAAACTGTTGAAGTTTCGCGGGTCGAGGAGGGGAAAAAGGACGTCGCGGTAGTAAAGCCCAAGTACTAAAAGCCGCGACCGTCCTCGAGTTTCCAGCGGGGAAACTGTTTTCCCTCCCACGCCGCTCGTCGAAGAATTTCCGCCCGCGGGGAAATAATAGGGCAATTTTCGAGAGGGATTTAGCCGGGGGGGAAACGGGAGTTTTTACTGCGACCCCGGGCACGAACAAAGTATCAATCATCGCGTTTAATTGTTCCCGATTACAAAGTAACGTCGCACAAGCGACGCTTCGTGCCTGGCCCGCCTGATGAAGCCGCATTATTGCTAATTGCGTGCGCATAATAAAGCGTTGCGCGCTTGCCAGTCGTCGAACGAACCCGCGATATACATAAATTTCGCGTAAACAGGACTACGCTCGTTGTATACTTAACAAAATATCGCCGGACAATTGGGCCGGCCGCGCGCTCGTCATTCTGTTCAGCTTGAAGTGCAATTGATTGCAGCTGTAAGAGGGTAAATCCGTGGGACTGTAGCTCGGTGAAATGGAATTTCCCAAAAGTAAATTACAGTTTTGTAAATCAGAGGGAAGAGAAAAATAACAGCCATTGTTTACTGCCTTTTCACAGCCGTTCTGTTCAGCTTCAAGTGCAATTGATTGGAACTGTAAGAGGCTAAATTCGTGCTACAGTTTCGATGAAATGGAATCTTGCGCAAGTGGATTAGAGTTTTGTAAATGTGAAAAATAAGAGTGATTGTTTATTGTCGTTTAATAGGACCAAGTGATTCTCCTTTAAGAGGACTTTCACGGAAGTAATAACGGATTAGGTTCGGAGTTGTCCAAAAGCAAATTCGAGGGACAACGTGTTCCGATTACCTTACCGATCCAATCTCTTAACAGAGAGTCAATATACGCATAGTTTATTCGGAAAGTACATATTCGAAAATTGCTTCTATCAGTCGACAATAATTCTACCGTAATTCTGTCAAACTTTCAAACCATTCAAACGTTCATCCGAATCGATGAAAATTCTCCTGACCTAAAAATCCTACACCTGTACAACGCTAAATAAATCAACCTGTACTATGGTGCTACACAAAGCAAACCAGCGAAACAATAGCTTCAAACACATAACTGGAGTAACCAAAATTGCCACCGCTTCTTGAACCAAGCATCGTAGAAATGGTAAAAATGGACGAAATTTTCCCATTGCCAAAATCTCCAAAATTTCACGGGAGTGTTCAAACTTCCAAGTGTGTTCGCTTCAGTTTAATCATCGGAGATCAATTGGTGACCGAAAATCCAACATTTCACATTGCACAACTTAAGTGTAAGCACGAAATAAAGCCGACAAATCCTCGACGAACGGTCTAAATAGAAGGTAGTCGAAAGGTTCCACGTATTTTCACAGTTCCGTCGTCGCGGTTCTCCTCCACCTTCTGCACCGCTATCGCCGCGCCGCCCGTTTGGTCGTTTCGAAGCGTAGCAGAGTGCGGCGGCCGCGAATCACGGTCCCGCGGGAATTCTGATTACTGATTTACGAGGTTCCGGACCTGAGAAGAGGCGATCCGAGCTCGAGAAGGCAGCCAGGACCTGGCGCAGATGCCACGAATACGCTCCGAGAGAGGTAAATCCTATCAGAAGTACTTAGAGTTCGGTATTGCCACTCTCTTGCTCGGTGTCTCGTCGTCCGTAACTGGCAGCGGTTCCAGCCTGGTTAACTCCCTCGGCTCGTCCTTTATCTCCCCCTATCGAGGCTTGATTGGCCTATGACCGGGAATTAACTTGGCCGCCGCCTCGCGAGGAGACAGGTGTAATTGAACGCTCAACTCGTGAGCGACGTTTATTCATGTTATGATCCTCTTTGCGCCCGAGAGTTTTCGCGGGGAATTGCACTTCGATACGCACTATTATCTACGAATTTTCTCCAGGCGATTGTTTCGAGAATAATGGACTGTAGTTTAAAGCGGCAGTGGATTGGACGTTGGAGTGGAGTTACCTTGTGAATGATCTTAATTCTGAGATTTCGGCGAACGAGGTTTGGTATTTTGGAGGATGCGTGTTATTATCTAAGTATTTTCTCTGGACGATTGTTTTGGGACTAATGGACTGTACTTTGAATTGACGGTGGATGATCATCTAAAAGTGGATTTACTTTGTGAATGAAGATCTAAATTCTCACAGTTCAGCGAATCAGGATAAATATTTTAGTATTTACCATTTTTTTCGAGAATAATGAACCGTGTTCACAATTGATAGCACATGATAAAGGATAAAATCGAAGAAGATTTCTTTCACGAACGTAGATCATCTCCGAGGCTACACAGGTTAGGCGACGACTGTTACATGAATTTTCCTAAACGACACACGCGAGAGGACCGTGTCAGGAAGTTTGTAATCATAAGTTAGAGCTCGACACACGCTGGGTGCGACGTTTTCATAAGCGCGGGGTCCATGAACTTCTTCCTCTAGCTGCAACTTTTACGAACCCGATTTAAACTTTCCCCGACGTTTTAAGGAGTCATTCGGCATATTTCATCCAAATTATTACTTACATCCGGCGAAAAAGAAACAGACACCGGCTTACACAGCTCGGTTCCTATGTAATCATAAAAATTTACACCGTCCTCTCCCTTCCACGTTTTCCTATTTCGCTTAAAAAGCTGTTTCGCCCTGAAAGAACCCAGAGAGAAAAGGATCGAAGTGAAGGGGGCTAACTTATGAATCCCCACAATTAACGAAATCTCTTCTACTCCCGGGTACCGTGGACGGGCCGCAAAGGGTAGAAAAACCGGTGGGAAGGGGCTTAATTTATACGTGTAACGCTAACTATCTTCATTGTCGGTGCTTTTTACTACGCCAGTTGCGGTTAACAGCGAGCGGGGCCAAAAAGCGCCGCAGGAAAAAACGAAGAAACGACCGCTTTTATTCCTCGCCCGCAACGAGAGGGGAAAAAATGGTAAAGAAGCGTGTTCGTTATTCCCGCGGGGAAAGTAGCAGACGAGGGGTAGAGAAAAAGGAGGAAGAAAGAGAAAATACAACTACGGTGACCACCGGTGACCATCTTATAGCCACGCTGTGAATGGTCAGCTCTGAATGCACACGTACGCACATGTTGTTGCGGTGTTTGTAAGAAAGAAAGAACAGGAAACAGTGGAAGAGAACACAGAATAAATGGTGCATCGTGTTACTTAGCTTTTAACGGGAATTAATACGAGTTACGACTTCCAAGGGGAGGAACAGAACTTCTACGGATCCATAAAGCCCTCCGCGGATTACTATCCTGAGATTAAAAAGAATTTGTACGTTGTTCCGTTCGGTAGGACGGCCCGCGCCCGTTCTGAAAACGCAAGAACAAGGGGTTGAAAGCCGACGGAGATCGAGTTGCTAACAGAAATTGTTGCGAAAGTAACTTGGAATCTGCTAGGTGGAATCGGGTGATTCTGTAAATTGTGCTTTACACGAGCTACAAGCGGAAGCATCAACGTCTTTCTGTATACGTTGTACAAGAGTCGTGAAATATTTTCTGCCGGAGAGATTGCATACCGAGGTCGGTTCGTTCTTGCAACTTTGCTGCCATTGAGTGCAATACGCCGTAGTGCTTTGAACAATAATTCGTTCGCCTATGTGTGAAATCTTGAGAAATTGTTGTAGTTCTTTGGGATTCGAAAGTTCCAACTCGAATTCTGTCAACTAAGCATCGTGTATCGATTCCTTGGAAACTATTCTATCATTTAAGCATTCGTTTTTAAACTAGATCGTGTGAGATCTACATTTGCTTGGAATATATTACACGAATTTATAGACGATCTAATTATTTTTCGCAAGTGTTAGGAGCTTAAGAGTGATACCAAATCTGGCTCAGAAATGTAATTTAAATCCAAGTACAAATATAACCGGTGTCTTAACACTTGTCAACGTGTGCATATTTTAAATTGATTTACATTAATAAATGTATATCTTTCGCAAGAACTTCTCCAACTCGCAAATTCCCCCGCAGCTACATCTAAAAACTCACCCCGACAATTTTTCCTCGTTCGCTCCCGAACGAAATCGTAAGAATTCCTTAACGTGTTGAAAATTACCCTATCGCGGCGTGAAATCACGGAACGAAAGTACCTGGCGACGCAAGAAACCGCGTTAAAAGTAAAATATCACGGTTCCCAGCCTCTGTGGTAATAGAGGAGGGAAAGTTTTCGCCGGGCAAACGGAAACGCTGAAAGTTTCACGGTAGCGCGTGCACAGGGCTGGTTTCCGTCGCGGAAAACGCCACCGCGACCGTCCACGCTCCACTACTTAACGTTATTTGCAATTTAACGACGAAACAATATCGCGCGCGTCGGTAAGACCGCGTGTCTCGTTCCTTCTTCTGGTGGCTGTCACACGGATGGGATATACGGCGAGGCGATATCGAAGAACTCCGTACGGACGGAAATTGTAACACGAGGACACGTCGTTCCACTTTGCTCGTGACACGCGTGAGAAGGAAGATTTTAACGCGTACGTGTCGACGAAACGTCCAAGATGTATCGAGGATACCTCGATGTGACATCGTTGCTCGTCTCTGCGTCACGCGGACCCGCGAAAATACACGGTGGAAAGAAACACCTGGTGCGGAGTGCATGTCCCGAAAGATATTTTCACGGGTAAGTGAATTCGGATTGCCATTTTCTGCCCGTTCATGCTTCGAGATCCTTGTGCAAATATCCCGATGTGTTTTTTTTTCCGGGGTGTGTATTCAGGGATTAAAAGGAAATAATGGAAGTTCTATTCAGTTTTGAATTTAGAGGTTTCGGATATTTTTGTTAGTTTGAATTTGCGTGCTTGGGAATTTGGAAATTCTGTTAATTAGCTTGGAAACTGAGGTCCTCGCAATTCTCCTTATTGAATTGCACTTTGGAAGACAGAGACCTCGAATACTTTTTTATTTTAAATTCGAGTAAGGGCTTTTAATCATAACAATATTCCGTCGTTGTCGCTAACTCCTGGTCCTTATCAATTACGCGGTTCAATCTCGTTCTCTTACAATTCTTACGATTCTCTCGATTCCCTCCGCAGTGCTCTTAACGCGTCCTTATATGCGGGCCTTGACGCCCCTCTCTTGCCTTCGAGAAACCGGGGCGCAAGTTGGGGGTTTCTACCCGGCAAGGACCGCGTCTTGCGAGCACGTGGATGGGTCCTTACCTGACCCAGCCCTTAGCGGGTGGGGGAGTCGAGGGTATTGGGACCGGATTTCTCCGCAGGGCAAAAAGTCTTGAGATTGGGATTTCGGAAATTCTCTTAATTATTTTAGAAATTGGGGCCCTTGTAATTCTCCTTATTGTATC
>NW_017100218.1:1140685-1146757 GCF_001263275.1 Habropoda laboriosa
AATTGGAAGCTTGGAAAATTGAAAAATTTTTCTTTCCCGAGAAAATCCTGTTTACGCTAAATTTTTGAAAATATTCAAAAATTACGATAAAATAATCAATATCTGAAAAATTGTGGATTACAATATCGGTGCATTAATTTTCCACAATTATCCAAGTTAAAGAAGAAAGTTCGAAAATTCCAAGTGATTTAAACTACAGAAGCTCTGACAATAATCTACTTCTTAACAACTCCGCGAAATTTAGGAAGAAGCTTAAGACCATTCACCTTTACCTAGTCTCATATCTAACTTAGCAAAAACCAGGCCACGTCAAAAGAGAGGAAGCAACGTGTCAAAAAAAAAAAAAAAACACAGAAAAACAATAAACGCAACGTCTCCGCAAAAACATTTAAAGCTGGCGGAAAAACGTTCCCCGGTGTGCAAAAGTGAAAAAAGGGGGCGGTAGAGAGGCCGGAAAGCGGCGTCCGAACGAGCGGATATTTGTCAACGCGCGTTTAAAACACGCGTGTGCAGTCTCGGTAGTGCAATTGCCCCTAATTTCCCGAGGGTGTCGTTCGTCAGCCGATTTTACAGTCGCATTCTAAACTCCGAATTACTTCCGAAAGAGATGCATAATTTAGTCTTAATCGATGAATATAGGAGGGATAGCATGTCGGGGAATTACAACGAACGTCGAAATTGTTTAATTAAATGCTGTAGGTTTCTCCCTCGAGAAGTATGCGCGGCCAACTCTGATATTTTCCACCCGAAAATTCAATTCCAAGTTTCGCGTTTATCGCGCCGCCAACGAAAAACGAGAATCAATACGACGCGGTGAATAAAGACTATGAATTTTGATAGGGTTAGGGGAGGAGGGGAGAAAAAAATTTGGAAACTACAGAGGATGGGAGAACGAATCAACCGCGTGTATTATTGAATCTGGGATCTGGAACAGTCTTTCGTTTTACCTGTCGGTTGAACCAGCTTTCGACGATATGCAAATCCCGTTCGTTTCGCCTCTGCTAGGAGAGAAATGGCTACCGTGTGTTTAGCACAATTAGCTTCGCGACTTTATTCAATTTGCCGTATCGATTTGTCCAAGCGTCGGAGATGTTTCAGCTTCGATTGGTTCGGAAATTTTTCCAACTATCGTACCGGTACACGCCTCGTTAAAAGTATGATAATGGATTGACGTTTGAAGGTTGGAAAGTTTCGTTGATTTCGACGTATCCGTTGAAGTGATAATTTCGAATCATAAATCGACAGCGAGATTGAAGTATTTTCGTGGGATTTACCGGTGAATATAAATTTCGTTTCGAGCTTTGACAATATATTATATTGGTTGATAATATTGTGAATGAAATTGTGGTAAGAAAGAAAGTAAGATACAGAGATAAAGAGATGGAAGAATGAAAGAGATTCAGGAATGAAAAAGCGTCTCGCGTGAATTCTCTTCTCGCGGAGGGCCGACGAAAAAAGAAAGAAGGAAATTCCAGCGAATCGGCGATTAATTAAACAGTCAGGAATGCGGTGGTTACGTGTGCTCGTTGCCAAGGGATATTTGTGGCCGCGAACTGGAAGACTTCACGTGGCCCGCGTAAATGCGGTCGACTAATTAGTACGCTATTTTTGGCGGGATTATCTCGAACCGATATATTATAATTATCTCTTCGTTTAACCATCGTTTTTCCCGTGCGTCACCGCAACGACGGGCCCGTCGCGGATTTTACATCGATGGAAAGAGCTGCTCGATCCTCGTGTCACCTTTTTTCTCGAGAGCTTTAAAGCCAATTCGAAAATTTTCAATTCAAAATTTCAGTATTTGAAAATGTTTATGTTTGAGAATTTGAAAGCTAGAGAAAGTTTGCATATTTGAAAGCTTCAAGTTTGGAAAAGGTTGAATATTCACATATTTGAAAATTTGAAAGCTTGAAGATATGAAAGTTGGAAAATTGAAAAGCTTGAATATTTGAAAGCTTGAAAATTTGAATATTTGGAAATTTGAAAGCTTGAGAATTTGAATATTTGGAAATTTGAAAGCTTGAGAATTTAAATATCTGGAAAATTTCAATATTTAAAAATCTGAAACCCTCGCACTCAAAGCGACGGTATTCCCGCGAATAAGCTCACCCAAAAGCCCACTTCCACGCGCAATAAGCGAATCACGAGCCGTCCAAACCTCAGATCGGAAAACCACCCCGTCGAATTAAACCACCCAGTCGATCTTCCGCGAATTCTTTCTCCCGCAAGCCACGTAATCGAAATATCTGTCGCGTATAACACCGTCACACGTCCTATCGAAAACGGCGGAAAAATGAAATTCGCCGAGCGATTTCAACCACGCCCTTTTAATATCGCCGAAATCGGATTATCGAGGTTTCGCGTGGCACGTCAAACAGCGTGGGTGATACCGCAACACGAATTCCTTTCTGCCGAAACTCTCCGAACGATGATGTGCCGGGTGGGCTTGTAGCTATACGGACAGAGGGTAAAGGAAGAAGGGAGGAGAAGCTAGCTTTATGCTCGTAACTCATAAGTTTCAGACTATATCGCTCGACGCGATGTATCGATAATTTCGGCGCGGTGCGGTCTCGAGCGGCGCGCAGCACAGCTTTCCTCCCTATTATCGGTACACCGGAAAAACGATAGCACTGCGCCATTAACGCCATTGATAACGATTATTTAAGGGAGTTTCCCTTGCCAGAGCACTGGGCTTTCATGGTAACGGAAGGAAAAGTTTCAAATAAAAATAATCAATTGAAAATGTTCTGTTGCGCTAGTGTATACGTATACTCACGAGAGAGAGAACACACTATTCGACATAGTAGTAGGCAAGTGAAATACGACTTTCAACGTTTTACGTGGATAGAGCGGATTATTAGACTGGAACAAATGAAAATACATTATCTGTTTCATTTTTCTTTTCCTTCGTTTTCTCCTGTTCTTTGTTCTCTCTCTCTCTCTCTCTGGTTTTTTTCGAAAGGGGAACGGGAAAAGTCGACGAGTATCATAGATCAAATAAATGTACGGCTGTCGATACGTGTTCCTCGTGTCTTGGACGTTTGTAACGCTTAAACGAGATTTGTGCGCATTTTTAGAAGGGATCTACGTAGTTAGAGACATTTCAACTGCGATGCTAGTAGTGAAAGAGAAAGAGGAGAACGCACCTGCCACCATGGTCGTGCACTAGCGTTATTAAAATAGCGCCCTCGGTGTTATCAACAGTGATAGATCATGGTTACAACGTACCTTGTTGTAAATAGTGCTTTGCAGTGATCTATGGTTGAGTCACGAGTGATTTATTACCAGTGATACATTCTCTCTTTTTCCCTAATAATCGAAACGTCAAAAATGGCTAATTATAGAAAGTATGTACATATATTCGACTAATATCACTTGCACAGCGTGTTGTACCAAGCTTAGAAGGATCGGCTAACGTGATGATTAAATAGACATTGAAAATTCTAAATGGTTTTTGATGTTACCAGTGTAGCAAGTTTCTAAGCGGTTATCCATCTAACGAGTAACTAACCTCGTGCAACTTCGATAATTAAACGAAAATCGGTGCTTTCTATGCCACAGAGCTTAGACAAGAAGCCAAGCAACAACTTGGATATTAATCCGCATCGCAAGAACACTGCTATATCATCGAATAAGATTGAATACCCTAACAGTAGTCTATTGGTGAATCTGTATTCAACACCCAGTACGTGCAATTTATCTATCTGCTATCGTGCATAAATAAATACCTTCACGTGCTAAAATTCTACCCTTCGATTTGCATAATTTCGAGGAGTACGGAGTCAAAATCTACATCGTTTCGATATCTTCTAATTTCACAGTTTTATCCGCCGCAAAATTTTCATATGTATGGAGCCTTTAAATTCGAAAAATTTCGAGGGATACAGAATCAAAAATTTGCCCAGACTTTTCTACACCGCATCTCTTCAATATCTTCTACGGTCACGATCAATGGGGAACAGAGCTTCCCATGTTCTAATTTCACAGTTTTATCCGCCGCAAATTTTTCACAAGGAACGAGCTTTTAAATTCGCAAAATTTCGAGGGACATAGAGTCAAAATTTGCCCAGAATTCTCCGCATCTTCTCAATATTTTCAACGATCACGATCAATGGGGAACAGAGCTTCCCATGTTCTAATTTCACAGTTTTATCCGCCGCAAATTTTTCATATGGAACGAGCTTTTAAATTTGAAAAATTTCGAGGGATAAAGAATCAAAAATTTGCCCAGACTTTTCTACACCGCATCTCTTCAATATCTTCTACGGTCACGATCAATGGGGAACAGAGCTTCCCTTGTTCTAATTTCACACTTTCATCCACCGCAAATTTTTCACAAGGAACGAGCTTTTAAATTCGCAAAATTTCGGGAGACATAGAGTCAAAATTTGACCAGAATCCTCCGCATCTTCTTAATATTTTCAACGATCACGATGAATAGGAAACAGCGTTTCACATTCTGATTTCACACTTTCATCCACCGAAAGTTTTCCACAAGGAACGACCTTTAAATTCGCAAAATTTCAAAGGACATGGAGTCAAAATTTTCCCAGAATTTTCTACACCGTATCTCTTCAATATCTTCAACGATCGCGATCAACGGGAAAGAGAGCGTTCCACTTTGAAAAATTCCCACTTTTATCCACCGCAAGTTTTCCACACGGGACAAGGTAGCAGCTTTTAACGATTCCAGACAAAGGAACACCTGCGCCCGTTCACTGGTTGGCCCATCGGAATTCGAGTCCCGACGCACTCGAAAGCGAACGAACCAATTTGCCAGCACGCGCCGGATGGCGCAGGTGTGGCGCGCCGCAACACGCCGGCTTGAATTAATCACCTTGATAAATAATAATAAGTGGCGGGGCGTTCTCGCGCCTGGTTAGTTCGTTATTAATACGCAATTCATATTAAACGAACCCTTTGCGCGCCACCGTAACGACGCGAGCGTCCAAAACGTCCCCTCTGCCTTGTAACCGTTCGACTGCCGGCCGACGACGCCCTTTCCTCGTCAAATCCGCTCGTGCCTCGCCGCAAACTCACCGCCACAGCGCAAGTATCACGCGTGTTTCATAGTTAATGTCGCGTAATTAATCGATGGCTGATAGCTCCGGCTGTATCGTCGCCGTGGGACGCGCAAATGGCCGACCCATTACGAGTTTTACCTCGGAATTTTGCACCGCCTTTTCTCCCCTGTTCGCCACAGCGCGTTGCCGCATTGAAGAAACTTTTCAAGACGTTTCAGCTTCCACGTAGAATTTTCAAGGAGAATAAAAAGAACTTGATTCTGAAGAAGCTGCAGGTTCAAATAAATTAGAAATTGTGAGCGTAGATACTGTTCTTGATTAATCTCGAGAAGCTCTGTCTTTGATGAAATTTTAGATAAATTTCTGGAAGGAATGTAATTTTTTTTAAACGAGAGTTATGAAACAAGTTAAATCCTTGATTTACTTCTTGGAAGGTGGCAAAGTGAAATTACTCGCTGAAACCATTGCGAAGAAATACAGAGGAACAGTAGTACGTGTCCTTATATCTCACACGCGAAGCCACTTATCCTTGGTAACATCTTCAATTGCGATAAACGAGACACTCGTAAATCAGCAAACGAACCCTTTCAATTCCAAACAATTTATCAAATTGAGCCGTCAATTGAATTCCAAGAAAACAATCCCAACGAACGTCGATATCACACAAGAAGAAAATACCATTTAACGTACAATACAGTAGAACGAGTCAACAATTAACCTTACGAACGTCCTACCAAACTCGATTCACCGTGAGCCACCCCCATTGCGTATCGATTTCAAGATTAACCGTGTTTTCGTTAAATTGACGAGGGGACACAGGCGAAGAAGAAGGCGGTTGACGAGCAAACAATGGGACGGAATCAACGTTCGAGCAATTACTATCCAGGCAACATCGTCGCCAGTGTTGATAATAATTCCGCGGCGGGTGAGACAATGGGCGCTTGGCTCCAGTCGACACCCAGAAAGCGAGAGAGAGCCGCGGGCGAGAGATAAGCTTTTAATTTTCCCGGGGCCCGACAATGCCGCCAAATTAAAGCGCCCTTTCCCG
>NW_017100218.1:1146767-1180526 GCF_001263275.1 Habropoda laboriosa
CGCCGCTTCCAGGAGATCCAGAGAGTAAGAACGGCTCTCGAGGATTCGGAAGGGTTTGGCGGTCGGAAGAAGAGCGGAGAGGAGAATCCACGCGATTTGCCCGATTTCATGCTCGATCTGGCTGATTCGACGCCGATAAATTCACCCATTATCGGTCCCTATGATTTACCGAAACGGTCACGATCGCTTTTTGCCAAACGGCCAGAGATTGCAGAGCGGTGTGGAAAGTCGAATGGATCGCAAAACGCTGAACGGGTGAGCGTCGATTTTTTCGAGAGAGTCGCGAATCCGGGTGTTTGGTTAATGGGAGAGATTTTTGAAGGAGAGAAATTTCTAGCGTCCATTGAGAAATGATAGTTCTTCGTAATTTCAGTCGTTTCAATATTTTACTATGTTAATCCTTTCGTCACCAGTGGGACACGTATGTACATACGTCGAGTACTCGAACAAAAATTAATTTTAATTCAGTATCCATTAAAAGGAAAGAGTTGAAAAATGTGGAAAGGGTTAAGTAGGCGAAGGATTAAATTTTCATTGATACACGTATCTCGGTACTTTACTATTCAATTTTTGATCACATATTCGACGTGAATCCTTCAACCAGCAAAGTTGGCAATTAGCATGATCCAGGATTCAAAGGTGAACAGAAGTGTGATACTGTGTCAGCATTGAAATGTTTCCAGTCAAATGAACGAAAGCAACGAAATTCCTATTTAGACTTCCGGGAAGGTACGCGCGTTGCCTTCTAAACCGTTACCACGACGGTGGACCGTGGAGAGAACCGGGAGTCCAGGCGAGCCGAGAACGAACACGTAACGAGTTAACAAAGATAAAAGGCAGCGAACAGGAGAGCTTCTATTTTTTTTCCTCGACTCGCGGCGACAATGGACTGGAATTAAAGCGAGGCACCACCGGGCTTGCGTAATTGTTTTACGAGCGGATAAAATTCACCAACGTCCGACGTAATACGTAGTATATATTTTCTTTTGAGACGGTTCGAGGAAAAACCTATCCTCCGACGTTGTCACCGCGTCGAAAATTTCCTCGCGAACTGTGCCCGCGCTTCTTATTCTCCCGTGGCAAGGCGTTTTTTCCTCTGCTCTCTTTGTTACGCAAGCGAAGGGCTAATTAAACGCGGAAAAATTCACCTCCCTGCAACCCCCCGTTTCTAATTACGATTTATGGAAACTTTCTTTCTTCGGCACTTTTCCAAGGAGAACAAAAGTATCACTTGTCGTTGCATTTTTAACACGTAATTGAATCGAATGGAAACTTGGAGATCGATAGATCAACGTAAAGAGAAACCGTAGAAAATTGAGATTTCATTTTATTTCACCGATTAAAGCTAGCTCCAGCTAAATCCATTCTCACAAATTTCCCTGGAAAGTTATTCGCGTCGCATCTGGAAACTGCGTTGCGACTTTCGCGATGACATATGGACACCAAAATCTCCCGTCTCTCAGGGAAGATTATTCTTCGATTCAAGGTTCTGCCATACGTATTCGCTACAATATCGTCGTTCAACGAGCAATTTATCCCGCTGAATTGCACCGAGATTACCGCCTCGCCAACTGCGATTCTTTAAACCGCCACGCGTGTCTGACTAAAGACGTACTAACACTACTTGCGAGGGACTGCTAACTTTCTCGACCTTCGGGGAATTAGAATTTCTATTTAGTCGGCGGTAGTTGCGGAAGAAAAACGCGGATGGAGTGGAGGAACGTTCCATAGTCGAGTTGGAAAGGTAACTTTGCAAAAGGTTTTAGTATAAACTAGCGCAGTCTGTTATTACGTGGTACAAGTTTATCATTTACTCTACACCTACCGTATCGTTGTTCCGTTTTACGTTGCAGCGAGCGTTCGATACCTATTCTATCTAACTCTATCAATTTCTGTTTAAACAAGTCCTTTTTTAACCATATGTGTAATTTCAATGAAAGAAACAGGTGAAGAAATGATACGGACTTGATATTTTCCAATCCACTACTATTAATTTCTCTTTCCATACGTAGAAAGCACTCTCGTTCGTTAATCATACTTTTCTACGTGAAATTAACCGTATACTATAGAGCTTTAACTAAAGTAAAAATAATACACCTGCTCAACCCTTCAGTTCCATCTCGAACATTATCATCTGTTCAAAAGCGAACTTATCACTACAAAATATCGCCAGGAGGCTCGTAATCTCTGTACCAACAGAAACCACTCTGTTTTCCAATTCCGAAACCAAAAATAATCCACCCTAACTTCGTTTCACACAATTATCCCAAATTTCACCGAGAAAACCTAACTTCCGACACGAAACATCCTCAAACTCCAAAACCTGCGTTCAACTTCCAATTGTACTCAGTCGATCCTCTTACCCACCCCCCAAACTTCACTCTCGGTAACGCATCACTGTCCCAAAGTACCTCGAGAAGACTTCTATCCACGAAGAAGCTCATAATCTGCTTCGCCTACATCATCTACCGAAATCAGCGTTCGTTTCCGAACCGAAAATTGGACCGACAGGCCCGTCATCGAGATTTACGAGTAGAACGAGGTGTCTTGCCGTTCGAGTGGGGGAGGGTCGAGCCTCCCCGTGGTAGCTGGTAACATGGTAATGATATAGTGTCGTGGCGGAGAAGTTCACGTTAATGGGACGGGGCCTGGGTAAAATGTGTCCGAAGTTTGGACGTCAGCGGCGCGGCTTTAAGAAGTTGTCCCAGCCGACGCTCCGTCGGGATAGGATCCATTGTGCGCGGAGAAGGTCGGCTGCTAACTGGTCCGTTGGATGAAGCTGAAGCGGATGCCACGAACGCGGTGAAAGAGGGTGGAGAGACGACGGTGGGTGGGTGGATGGGACGGCGAGGTGTATAGGCTTTTGTCGGCAACTTCCCTTCCGGCTGGAGTTCGGCGAGTATATTGGCTTAGTTTTCGAGTGACGTGCTTGGATACACGGGTTAAATATATTCGCGGGCATCTTCGTCTCGGGAACAACACCTCCGGCTACGTTTCCCGCGAACGACGACTTGTATCAAAACCTCCAGTTCGAACGCGACCAGATGCCCGATCGAGTGTTTCGTTACGTTTTGCGCGACAGTAACAGCAGGTGGGAGAGAGTGTGTGGTTTCGGTTGAATCGTTAGAGCGAGTGTTTTGAGGGTAAGGAGTGTTCTGGAATCATTGTGGTGTATCGGCGGTGGTTGAAAGTGAAGTTTTAGGTTGGATTGTTAACCCTTTCGATGTGGTCGATGGATGTATCTGTTAGACGTGAGTTGTGTTACGATGGGAATAGAGAGTAGCGAGTGTTGTAATATAATGAGAGTGGAGTGAAGTTAAGGATATGGTTAACTGTGGACTGAAGTTGAGGATATGGCGAACTGTGGACTCGGTGATGTTGATATTCAGTGGCTAGAAGTTTTAAAGCTAGTCACTTTCAAGGAATAGTTGTACTCGAAAGATTCGTTCATGGAACACATGGAAGTTTACGAGGCCACTCGTAAATATCGGGAAGCTATACGAAACGCTAACGAGAGCTAAGTGTAAGCTAGAATTTCAAATTCGAACGCAATTCCGTCGTCATACGAATATCAGAGATCTTTACATGCAAAGTAGATCGCGAGGTCTAGCAAGGTTCGAAGTCAAAGTCTACAGATGTTGACCAATGTAATAATCATCGGAGTAAGTAAACTTGGGTTCAGCGAAAGGCGGACGAATGTGATATTAAAAAGAGAAACGCGAACCCTGTCCGCGAGAAGCACTAAAAATTTCACCGTGCTGCATTTTCCATGAACCAAGGTTTCACGCTGTTTTCGTGAAGCTAGAGATCGTGCATCAGCTTGCTCGTGAGTACTAATTTCCTCCCTGTCCAACTGCCTGGCAGACGTGCACTTATTGATCCCAATGAGATTATCTTGGAAATGCCTCTTCTGTTATAGATCATATTAGATGCCGCTCATCTCGCTGCCGGTGAATCTACAGACGCGACGTCTGCCTCTTCTCGATCTTTGATCCCTCCAATATTCTTACGTGAGATCTCGGATTCGTACGAGAATAGGGTAGGGGCAAAGTGAGCTTCACAAGGTATCTTCGCCTGGATTTTGTGACGTATAGATTTGGAGACAGAGTCGAGAAATAGGATTTAGAATTTTCCAATTTTCAAATCTACCAATCTCCAAATTTTCAAATTTTTGACATAGATGCACACTCTCTCAAGGTTCCCAAAGGTTCTGAAGATTCCCACTGTCCTTCACGATCTCCCTACTTTTCCCCGCATAATCCCAAACATTCCCCACTCAAAATAATCAAAACTCTCAAAAATTAATCGACCGATCAATCGATCACCCAAAGTTCCAGCGAACAACACCCAAAACAACCCTCACACCCGGTACATCTGCAACAGGGACACATTCCCGAAAGTGGCAAGCCGGAATATCGTCAGCGCTAAAGTGTAGTCTTGGAAAAGTTACGTGGCAATGGAGGCAGACGTTGTTTGTAAACTTTTAACGGTATACTGGCAAAGCCCGAGCCATAGCCCGGTTATACAGGCCTTTAATCCAGCCACGACTGAGATGCATCCGGCTGCGCGGAAACGCAGTCCGGGATATACATATTTAATAACGGAAATGCATAACAATGAGCACGCTTCTAGACACCGTTCTTCGCTCCTCTACACCCTAGTGCTCATCTTACCCCCACCGCCTTTCGTCTTTCCACGTCTTGATCCTTTTCACGTAAATTACTTCTCTCCTACGACGTCTCTCGCGCCTTTGAACGCCGCCTCTCCTTACGTCTTAACGTTCCATCGACTTCCTTTGTCGTTCACGCGTCCCCGTAGTAACGAATCAAACGTACAAAGGGAATGTGTGAAACCAAGCGCGAGAGTTACATTTGGATTATGAAGAAGAAACTTCCCCCACGTACATATTATCATCGACGAATCGTCGTCACCGTTGGTGTTTAACAAGAAATTAACTATCTCGAGGTTAACGAGTGAATCTACACGAAGGAAAAAAATGTTGAGCTAAGAGGAGAGAGAGAGAGAGGAGGGGAGAGATGCGAAGGATAGGTTGGGGAATCTGATGCATTAACGAGCGAGTTGGAAGGATTGCGATGCTGTGATCAACGATTCCGTGTGTTCCCTAATCGTTGGAGTGCAGAGAGTTGGTTTGTGATGAACCATTAACGTCGTTAAACGAGGGTTTCATGTGGCGTCTGTGGTTCCTCGGTTCGTTTTCGTCGCTCCAGGCGGTTTTAATAACGATCGTATCGGCAATTTTCATCTACACGACACTGCCACTGCGATATTCAATCGTTACACTCTAATCTGTGCTAACTTTGTTGCAAAAGTGTTTTCGGATACTCGAATAATTACCCCCTTGACAATGCAAAATTATACACAATTTTATGTACGCCCTTTTATTTCTGTCTTTCGTATCTCTTCCTTTCCTTTGTACGTTGTAATAGTAACTGCTATAAACTACGCAAAAAACACACTTTGTTAACCTACACACGACACCGCAAAGGTTTCTAAATCTTTAAACCAAAAAAACTTTCACTTTGGAAACTTCTAATTTCTCCTAAGCATTCGTTCCACCTCGCAGAATCTTGGACGCTTACTCTACATCCTTCCTTCCCTGTAAGCACTCCTTTAACAAAGTCTTTCTCCTCAGATTTTCTGCTACAACGCTACTCGCCAACGATATCTCTTAAAAAATTTCGAAAATAAATCAATCACGACGAAGAATTTGTGTCTGATTCACCCGGCAAACATTCCACGAAGAGTATTACATAAAGAAGGCGAAGAACGAGCAATTTATCGGGGTTAATTTCAGTCACCTCCGATCGCTTTAACGACAGAAATTTGCCAGGAATTTCCATTACCGGCCGGACCTGATTTCGTGCCTGGCATAACATCCCTCGACGGGGATGCGTTGTTTCGCGTTAACTCACCACCATGCCGGCAAACTTTCCCCACCTCGGCCAATAATGGGAAATAGAATTGGAAAGTACGCGGCGAACGAACCGGAAAAGCTCTATCCAGCCGGCTTCCAGCCGCGTCTCTCGTTAAAATAACGAGCCGATTTATTTGTTCGCGATCGCGAAAAATCCCAGCCGAAAATCTCCCGCCCAGCATCACTCCACGAATTGATATACGTAGAAATCGAGGGTTTTTCCTTTTTTCGACACCGTTACACGAGCATTCTCCTCGATTCCCATACACAAGAAACGATTCTTTTAACCGCGAAATCGTTCCGACGATCTCGTATGAACATTTGCTCGCAAGATTTTCCCAAGATGTATCCACGCTGCGCTTTTCTCGATCGAGCTTGCTGACGGGACAATAATGCGACCGTTTTCGGTGTGAAAGTGTCGCGTGACATCGTGCTTTCAATAAATTTACATAAACCCTGCCCCAGCAGCGAGCTCGAATTCTGCGACTGTAGAAGCCGCGAGCAAATTTTATTCCAACAGCCAGAATCGACATTTTTAAATACTTATAATACGTTCGTACAATAAGACATTCTACACAGGGTGTCTCAGCTGATTTGACATCTTGATTTTCTCGCTATTATTACTCAAAGCGAAATGTATCAGACGAAAGTGAAACTTTTCCACTCGTGAAAGAATTAATTACACGAGAAACACTTTCCGCTGTGAGTAACAATCACGAGAAAATCAAGATGTCAAAATCAGCTGAGACACCTTGTACATCGACAATTTGGTAATCGGAGAAATCTCGCATTATTATCAAAATCCAACGTCGTACAGATCATTCTTCCGAACGATGGGAAATTCGCGTATTGTTCTTATTTAACGAGTCCATCGGCGCCTCGTTAATATTCAAAACCGTAATGAGAACACATGAGACACCTTGTACATCCACAATTTGGTAATCGGAGAAATCTCGCATTATTATCAAAATCCAACGTCGTACAGATCATTGTATTGTTCTTATTTAACGAGTCCATCGGCGCCTCGTTAATATTCAAAACCGTAATGAGAACACATATTCAGGTGCCAATCAACGCGGTGCGTTGTTCGAAACGCTTAGGCAATCACGTGGTCGGTTAATAGAGAGGATCCAAAGGTAAATGTAAAAGACCCGTGTGTGCATATTTCGTTAGGATCAAACCGACAAATAAAAACTGCTACCACTTCCTTCCACAGAGCTATCAACCGGTGAGAAAACGAGGCAAATGAAAAGCTCCATCGAAAGGATCGTCCACGTTCACCCATCTGCGACGCGTTCCTCTCTTTTTTTCCCCCTCTCCCGAGCCGTTGGAATTGAATCCGAAACACTCCATCAGAGTGCACGCTTCTTGCGCGTCTCACGATCCATTACACCCTCGTTAATTCAGTACAAGAGGTGTCAGGCACGGGCTGGGCCAAAAACCTCATCGGCCGCTGCTACTCGAGCCCAAATCTCGTTTACATTTATCACGGGTCAGGATGGCTCACGTGCACCCTATCACACGCGCCACATACACCTACACACACGTGCATACGCAAGATAGAAATGTACATATAGGTGGAGCACACGTGCATAAACCAACAGCGTGTCCCCAGGTTCGTGCTTCTTGCGTGGTCGATCTAGTTGCTCGACTATTCATGCTTTGAGACGTGATATTAGGACTTCAATTAAACGCAACCAAGCGACTTGGAAACTAATATGCCATTGAGTAACTCTGAAGGATTCAAAGAGGCTTGATGTGTGTATGCGCGAGGCAAGGAAACGAATAACCGTCGTAGATGGAACGCAACTTCCTCTTTTGCGCACGATCAACGTCGTTTCAACGGATTGATATTCAAGAGCGTGTCGTGTGATTTCATGCTGCAGCCGCGCCAAGGGTCCTTTGAGACTGCGTGCCTCGTGGAACACGTAGCCGTGAAGAATTGAAACAGACGAGGAGTGTATGAGGGAGAATTTTGGGGGATTTAACGCGGGATTAATCTTGATTTTAATGGAAGAATCGTGCAAAGGAACGTTCTTCCTCTTAGAGAAATTAGAAGTGGACTCACTGCTCACTCGTCAGGATTGAGGAAAACTTTAGAGAAACGTTGTTGGTCGTTTCGTGTACATTCTCGGTTGGATTTGTGAATTTATGGATTTTGAGCGGCGACGAGTGTGTACAGGCGCAATTTCTGAGGACCAAAGTGGTTCGGCGGCTTTAGAAGACAGTTAGAACGCATTCTAGAGCGAATGTAACATAAAAATGGCCAAACTGTGGTAGATTTGTCAGAACAATATAAAGAAACATTTTCTCTACCCTTGATCGATTAGTCGATAAGTTTGAAAGAATTGCTCAGACATTTTTGTTCGGCGAAGAATTGTAAGATTTCAAGAAATCCGTATGTAACGCGATGGAATGTTCAACCAGGAGAAATAAATATTGGAAAATGGTGGATAATTTCTGGAACGAGTATTTAAAAATAATTCCAAGATTCTTTCATCCGATATCTATTCGATCGTTTATACGTGGAAAGAAGGTAACCGACGATCTCCTTAAACGATCGCTTCACCGAGATACCTTTTAAAAGCATTTACATGAACAAAAGAAATATGTACTGTATATATACTATATATACACAGAATCAGGGCATCATTTTTTCTTCCGCGTCTATTGTGAGAACGATTCGTTTAATATAACATTCCGTGCCGCGAGACGGCGGAGCAATTGAAAAGAGAATCGCGAAGGCGATGAAGTTTTAATGATATCCTCCTGCTTCCGGTTTTTGCGTGTAGGCTTCCTTTCCTCGCTGTGCAAACGAGAAGGAAATGGAGGAAGAAATACTTGAAAATTTCCGAGTTCTTCTACTTAACATCGAGGATCGACGACGAACAACGAAAAATGTATACGTCGCTCTTACAAATTTCATAAATGTTAACTGTAACTTTCCGATAGTTGCAAGCTTGATTTTACGGAGGAAACGGTACTCGCGGAATCGTGTAGAAGATGTGTAAACGCGAGAACTCGTAAAAGAATTTCAAAGACAGAGAGTAAAGCGAGAGGTATGCAAAGCACAGCCCATTTGTCACTACGATTTCTCGTTGTACGTCTGAGGAAAACTTACGACTCTCCTCGCATCCTTCTCTTTCCCAACATTTCACGGTCACCTACTTATTCACTTAACCTTCTCGCTGCACCAAAGTGCAGTAGACGGTCTACAACTTCAAATAGTGCAACACTTTCACACGTGTTCAAGTACCAGTCCAACGGGACTATTTCCTCTCGTGGGAAACATTTCACGTACCTAAATTAGAAAATTAACCCTTTCGTGACTGGTGGGACGTGCGTGACCTACTTCAGTGTTCGAACGAAAATTGATCCCGATTTTTAAGAAATTCAAAAAGAAAATTCTGTCACGAAAGGGTTGATATACGAGTGCATATATGAGCGATGATTGCTCTATAAATGAGTGCAAAAATGAGCACTCTTCTCTGCATATTAACCTCCCATCGATCCTACAATTATAATAATAAAATATCGAATACTATGCTCCAGAATAAGTATATCGTTGAATCTGTCATGAACAATTCGGAAAAGTACGCCGTTTCGAACTTCAAATCTCCGCAAGCGAAAATAATCACCGTCACCCCAAAAATACAGCTTTGTCGCGCAAAACGGAAAGTACAATTGGAATCGAGCGGTGAATGGACTTTCCACGTTAACGTCGCGATTTCCTGCTGCATTATGCACAACCGGGAGGCGCGTGTACGCCGCGTCGCGACGGTAAATCGGATCCCAAGGATCCCCGCAATGCACCGTGTGGCCCCTTTTAAACCTTCGCGTATAAATAATACCGCAAGACGGCGGCGCGAAATCATAAAGTTGCCCCGAAACGGTAAGTTGCGGTTACTTAGTTTTTCTCCCCTTTACCCGCTTCCTCCCGATCGATCGTATCGAAGAAGGAAGGAAGGAGGGAGGAAGCAACGGGAGGAAATGCGAGCAACGCATTTATTTTTCAAAGGCGAAACTTATGTATGATGCCGCCGCACGATGGATGCCACGGTGAGATGGGATTCGTGCTCATCGTCGAGCGTTATCGATTTAAAGCGAACACCGAGCGACGTAGTTGAAGCTACGAATCCCTTTCTAAATTCGACGGAAGACGCGACAGACAGCCGACAATCGACCCTCGCGATTCGGCGGCGTGAAATTTCCGAGTGTTGTTCGAATCACGGGATGAACAATCGGGGGCTGAATGTTTGGACGGGAAGGCGAAAGGAACAGAAGTTCGGCGACGTGGCGCCGCCTTGGAAAGGCAAACAGGCAAGAGGAGATTTAATAAACATGGACTTGGAGGGAAGCTGAACGATGACGCTGCTTTAGATAAACGTTCGTTTATTACAACTTTCTGTCTCGCGCGGCAACTTTTCACAGTTGTTTCACGAAACAATTAAACAGCATTCGGATTGTCCATAAATACGGAGGTATAAACAACGACAACATCGACAACACTTCCTTCAACATTCTTAACCACGTCCTAAATTTGTCGCCGAATTAATTAACCTACTAACCAAATTGGAACGACCGCAGAGAAAAATCAACCCTCTTCCTCCCTCCAAGAGAGAACACTACCTCCCACACCCTTTCTATCTTTCGAACACTCCCCGTCGTACTTGGTTCCGGTGTCTTAAAATAAGACGACAACGAGCGTCGTCTTCGGAATCTTAATTGAAAGCACGCCAGAGAAGTGGTTTGCCAGGGATCGGGATGATCGATCTAAAAATACCGCGTGCATGCAACGCGAGTAGACTCGGGTTCACTCGCTTTGTCTACTGACCTTGGCGAACCTCTCCTGCGTGTCGAGGATCTCGATGAACAGCGACACCTTATCGTCCACTATCTTGAATCCATTCCTTGGCTGTGCCAGCAGCTGTTGTATCGCTTGAGAAGTGGTAAGCGGTGTAGCAGGGCTAGTAGCAGGCGTCGAGCTTCTGGTTCCAGAGCTACCAGTGCCGCCTGAGCTACTGTTGTGCAGATGAGTGCAACCAAGGAAGATGGGATTACCGTTTGGCGAGACGCCGCAGGTAAACGGGCGAAACGGTAGGCCGTGAAAAGTCGGGCTAGGTCTCGGAGCAGAGACTCTGAGCAAAGACTGAGCCGACGGCAGAGACAGACGTCTCGTAGCGCTCTGATTCTGTTGCTGCAGCTGCTGGCCTTGCTGCTGCGTCTGTTGTTGCGATCTGGACGGTGACTTGAGTATCTGATAGTCACTAGCAGCAGATGGTAAAGATCGATAGCCGGAATCGGACGGGGACGCAGGTGGCATAGGTGCTGTCTGTGGCGTGGTAGCAATGCTATGAGGCCTAGATCGAAGAGCAGCACCTGGTGTCCATGTGTTGGAATTACCTGGATTCGTTAGAATGCTCAAAGCGGGCCCTTGTGACGTGGGCGTGGGTGGCTGGGGATGTGGCAAGGTCGAAGCGTACGCCCTGCGAGGTATGGGTTGGTGCAACACCATTCCAGAGGAACCCCATTGTATAGGCTCTGCTGTTGCACGAGCGGACGATGGTACGCTGCTTGCTGATGTTGCTGCTGCTGCTGATGCTGCTGCAGTTGCTGCAGGCACGCTTGGTGCAACTGTAACGGGTGTCGTGGCGATGCTGTGAGGCCGCCTAAGTACGGGTTGTTGAAGTTGCCCGTTCCATAAAGACTGGGGTGGTATAACGCTGCGAGTCGTGGGTCCCACTGTACCGTTGACGGCTGACGCCGCCATTGTTGTTAACACCGCCGGCGGGTATAGATGATACTGGTGTACCGGCGACCGAATGGGCGCGCCGTTGTACCAGCCCTGGTACAACGCAGGCTGAGCTTGTGCCTGGTGCGTTTGCAACGACGGTGCCCCACGATGACGGTGTTGTTGTTCCTGGTGTCCCGGCTGATACGGTTGTTGCTGTTGATGATAGTGCTGACGTTGCACTTGCTCTACCACCGAGTTGACCAAGGGAGTGGTGGACATTTGAGACATGGTGGTATGGTGGAGCGGTAATACTATGAGGACGCCTCGGTGCTGTTGATTGGGGTAGACCGTTGGGAGTAGAGCGAACTTTATTTGCGCCGGATGCTGGTATCGGGGCTGGTGGGGTGTACAATGGGAATCCGTGACCATTGTGACTCGGGCTACGGGAGGACAGCTGGTTGATCGGGGACGACTGTATGTTATTACGTTGTTGCTGTTGCTGTTGGTGTTGGTGGTCGTTGACAATTGTGCTTGCTGCTCGAGGCGTGGTCGCGGGATGTGTGGGAGCCGGTGGAGGCGGGGGTTCCAGCAAATTTTCAAGTTCTGCAGACAACGACCACGCTGAAGATAGTGCTGATAATGGTGGTACTGTTGGTAGAGCTGGTAGCTGGACGACGGCTGCGGCGGCGGTGGTGGTTGCTGAATTGCCAGCGGATTCGGAATTGTTGACTGCGCCGGCAGGACTTGGCGAAGAGGACTTGTTGACGCGTGCGGCGCGTTCACCGCCGACGACAGCGGTGACGTGCTGTAGATGACGATCATTCAGGCTCGCACGTCCGTTGACATTGCGATAGAAACCGGGACCCGGCGCTAGATTAAGGCTGGTCGGCTTCTGTTTCACCCCGCCGTTGGGCTGCGGAGACGAAGCTGGTTTCGGCTCGCCCATTTGGTTTTTAGCGGCGTCAGGACACGACCGACTAGGTGGCCAGCTCCACGCGCATCTTCATCTGTGTTTTTCCTTTTGCTTTCTTTTCTTTTTTTTCTTACCAAAAAACAAACGAAAAAGAAACGGACCTTGTTTTTTCTTCCTCCTCTTGGAATATCCGCTTTAAAGCCTCGCGTGCTGCTACGTACTATTTGTCGTGCACGCTGTTCGGTTCCCCCTTAATTCTCACAGATCCACAGACTTACACAACGTGAAACGCATTATCCGATTCGTGTTGTTCAACGAAACGAGAAGCAGGCCGATTAACGCTTCTTATCCCGGAACACGTCCAAGACGAATTCTCGAATTTCAAGATGCTGGTCTGCGTACCGAGGTTCCCAGGCGGTTCGCGAAACAGCTTGTGCACATTTCGCGCGCGACATGTTGGCCCACGCGTGAGCAAATCGATAAGCTGCGTTGCTCGTCGTCTGGTGTAACCAAGGGTTAAACGTTTGCTCTTCCGCAGACGTCGCGAAGTCGACGACCGATCTCCATTTTCATCCTCCACGCGACTCCTCCCTTTCGATCGGACCAACAATGTCCCACCACGTTCGACGAGTAGATTCTTTCCTCTTCTTCGAAAATTTCGTTCGTCGTAAAAAGTGGATAATTCAGGCTCGATATTTATTCGTTCGTTGCATCAGTCGATAGGCCGACGAAGCTTCGTCCCGCGCCACCCAGAGATCGTATAATATTTCGAAATAACATTTGATTAATTGTATGCTGGCGAACGTTAATTCAACGCTCGGAATTCTCGCGCGAATCGATCGTTATTAATTACTCGTCGATTGTTACTCGAATTAAAGTGCGAACTCATGACCATTATTATATTTAGAGTGCTGGCTCGTTAGCATGGACGATGTACCAACAGAAACTGCAATCTTCCCACTTTTCCGATACTCCTCTTATCGCTTCTTTTCTTCTCCGTTTCTACCTTCTCTTTCTTCTTTCATTCAGATAAATCTCTCTCTTTCTCCACTGATCTTACATTGACCGTGAAACAACGGTATAAATCTCTCAAATATATTTATATATAGATATATCTATGTAATATCGAAGATTCTCGTACAATAAATTTTCACTATAACGACAACGATCACTAAATCCTCTAATAAATGACTTTAATAGAACCTCGATTTACGACGATTGCGTAGGATGTGTAATTACTTCGAACGAGGGAGGATGATTCTTTTGTTTCTCTTCTTCTTCTTCTCTCTAATGTCAACAACTCGTTTAATTCCTCACTGCTACTAAATCCTTTCTACCGGTCGAAACAACGAATTACTATAGAAACAGCGGCCTGCCGTTCGAATTTTACCTTCGAACACGTGGTCGATATTGCGAAACACCACACAGAGGATACTTCTCTCCTCGGAACGACTTGTACGAAAACCGCGAAACGACACTACGAACGACAGCTTCTCTACTCGGTATCGCTACTTCTCTTCACCAACAAACAACCTCGATACTGTGCTCGTGTCGATGTTTACTTCTCGTTGAACTCTCGCGACGGTACGAAATCTTTTCGCGGACGCGCGCACTCAACACCAGCCACCACCCGGACACGCAGAGACGAACGATTCTCGCACGAAAGGTCCGATATTTAAACGAGGAAGAAACTCTCTTCGGAAACACTTCCCTCTTCTCCCTCTCTCTCTCTCTCTCTCTCTCTCTCTCTCTCTCCTCTACTCACTATTGTACTCGTCCAATTTCCATCAACGAAGGATCGTCCATCTTCACCGATCTCTCGCGCCTTTCGATCCTCTCGATATTCGTCTCCATGTCGGTTGGAGAGCAAATATACCACCTGAACGACGAACCAGAAGAACGAATCTAACAAGCTCGCGATTCACAGATCGTCTCGAGATCCCGATCCTTCTTCGTTCTCGTCGCTTCTTCGCTGTGTCCGAAGTTAGGCCGTTCGAGCGTCGCCACCAGCATGATTCTCAGCGACGAGGCAGCAACACTTCCGGTCGGAGAGCAACTGAAGAGAGCCGCGCGCGGTGTCTTCGCCGGTACGAACCGCGTGAGTTCAATGTGCGCGGGTCAGGAATCGAAGAGGGAAGTTAGGGACAGGAGGTCAGTCGGGTGAGACTGACGCGTGGCTGCCGTGCCGGGGGCGGAGTGGCGTGTTCCTCTTTGGAATACGGCGGGGTTCGAGCCGCGAGCAGCTACACGCCTGCGCTTCGCGGCCCACCGTGTCCCTCTCTGTCTTCTCCACCGTTTCTCCAGGCTGTCTCGCTTCAACCTCCGCTCCCTCATCCCTCCCACCGGTCCTCTCTCTTTGCTGTTCCCTCAGGAACATTGGTACGGCCCTGACGTTCCCTCCCATTCCCTCCCGCGCCGTTCTGGCTCGTCCAGCCGGAGCTACGTTTCCTCTTCGTCTCCCTCGTCCGCAGTCGTTCCTCTTTTCTCCCAACAGAATCTGCCGCGAGATGCCCCCGTCAACGTCACCGACGATGACGACGACAACGAACACGCCGATCCTCGCGCCTGTTTCTTCTAGCCGCTAAGCCGACCAGGCTCCTACCTCTCTCCCGCAGTCTCTCCCTCGTGAATCCGTGCACAGAGGAGACCAGAAGGGAGGAGGGAATGGGGGATCAGCGTTGTTGAAAGGGGTTGCAAAAAAACGTGATAAAGAAGGAGACCGGTCCTCTACGTCTGCTTGTATCACTCTTTCAGGATACGGGGTTTGGAGAAGATACTCTTCCTTTGCCACCTCGTCCTCGTCCATCCGTCGCTTTTCTCTTTCACACCGCCTCTTTGCTCTTCTTCGCCTACCGTTCGGCTTTCAACGTTTCTTTCGGCGGCTACGGCTCCGACCATTAATTCCGTCTCATTGATCCCCATCCCCCACGGACCGCGTCGATTGTTTTTACCCAGGCTTTCTTTCGATTGCTGTTTTTACCGCAGCCGCGTAATTATTCCGCGAGGTAGATAAGGTGGAGTGTGTAGGTTCGATGAAATATCGTTGGTGCGATGGTCCATGGTGAACGTTTAAGCACAGAATATTCATGTATACGTCCACAAAAAATTACGAACGCAACTGATAAACTCGCATATTGTCGACTAACAATAGCAGTTGCCTCAGCCATCTTAGAATTCCAATTTCGATAGGATTTAGTTCAGAGAAATGAAAAAATTCAAGCAGTGACCCAATTATACATAACACAAGTGATCACTATCCAGACACGGTAAATGAGCCTCTCTTAACAAAGAGCCAACACTTAAAAATAATTTTACAAACAATAGTTCGATTCAATTCTCTATCTCTATCGCTATCTCAGCAGAGTCAACACCTGATCCACAAATTTCAAAAGTTCAGAAACTAAATCAATTCTACACGCGTTTCATAAAAAAAAATCTTCCAAAAGACAGCTACGTTGCTTTTCGCCACGCTGGCAACACAAACTATCACAACGTTTGGTGGCAGTGATTCTTTAAAAATATCCACACACGAAGTGGACGAGTGCAGCAGCACTATCTATCGTATGCAGGGCACATTGCTCTTCTGGCATCCATTCGTGGCCCTCTAACCCTTTCACCCTTTCCCATCTCCCTCTCTGTTTATCTATCCTACGCCCCTTTCTACGTGCCATTCACCGCGATACGAACAGCATGCGTCAACCCCCTTTTCACGATCTGGGTATGTAGGGCTCGGACCACGCTGCATAGAGAATCCTCGCCGTGGATCAATGATAACGTCGCGATTATCGCGGCGATATCATCGGCCAGATATTACCAGGAGAAAGTCACTGCAACGAGGAGATACCGAGAAAAAAGAGAGAGAGAGACAGACCGCCGTAGAAATTTTATCTTCCACGAGAATATGCCCCAGTGCCACGTTTTGGCGACGTTCGTGTAAATATTATTGGGTTATCGGCCTTCTAATTCCTCCTGGCTCGAGTTTTACGATCGCCGTTACTCGCTACGTGGGTTCGTATTTTAGGATCAGATTAAGTCTCCCGTGAATTTCCACGTGGTTCCACCGACTGCAAAGATTTTCACGGCGAATCCACGCAGAGAACAAGATTGATTAGCGAGAAGTTATTGTGATTTACACACCTGTGTACCGCGGATATATCGTAGATAAACGTTCACGGGTTATACGACTATTCTAAATCTACCCGGGCTCGAGTTTTACGGTCGCTGTTATTAGCTGTGTCCGGTTGGTATTTTAAGACTGGCATGGCATGAATGACTCTGCCACGTGCTGAACTGAAGAAGTCTCTCGTGGAGATTGAAAATGATCGGTGAGATCTTGGCAATTTTGACGTACACTCTCTCCACAAATTTCCACTCGATTCACCGACAATATTCTCCTATGAACTGTCTCTTCAATTCTCCATATTATCCGCGTGCAAAGGCAGAGTGCAACGGAGAAGGTATCGTTAGAATCCGTCCGTTTCGTCGAAACGTTAGAGAATCGACGAAGAGAGGACGGAAACGGTCGTGTGGCGAACACGCGAGTTATTTGCGAGAGCCACAGTTGCCCGAGCGTTCGCGTAAATTCGGAAGGGGAACGTTACGTTTGCCGAGTCGCAAAATACACGGAACATCGGCGAGAGGGGAAGCTGAGAGGAGGAGAAGGAGGAATAGGAGGTTGGATAAAGCAGATTAGGGGACACGTTTGTAATGAAAGGACCGAGTAAATCGACGTTAAGGGAATGCAGCAGTCAGCTCAGCCAGCCAACGTTTCCCCTGGACGTCGGAATTTCTTAATTTTTTGCCGGCGAGTTTATCCGCGTGCACGAATTCTAGCAGGGCCAGGAATTTCACAGGCGAACCCCGGGAACCGGATGGTCGTTTGGTCCGTTCCACGTTTCTGCAACACGGTTTTTCGAATCTTGCGTGGCAGGGATTAAAAGTGGGCGAAATGCGGGAAAAATAAAATTATGAATCCCAGCGGTGTAGTCAAAACCTCCCTCTCACTTTCTCTCGCTTTTTTCATCACTTCCTCTCTCGTTAGAGCGAAAGGTTATTCGTGAAAAATGAATACGGACGGAGTGATGAAATTAGCCGACAAGGAGGATCTTTTCTATCGGGCTTGATAAGAATAGAAATTCTTCGTGAAATTTTGTGAAATTCTTCGAAAGAAGCGAGAAACGTGGGAGGAGTAGAAAGTTGTTTAAGAAGTGGAAGTTGGTGATGGAAAGAAGGGTGGGAAAAAAATGAAATGCATTCTTAGATAGAACGTAACATGCAAATGAAAGGAGCACCTATGCGATTTTTACGAAGAGCCGAGCTGTATAAAACGAACCGCGTAGTACACCATGCGGCCCGATGCCTGGAGGAACTCTCGATATTTCATAACTCGTGTAGCGTTTTCCGTTTTCAATATAACCGCGCCTCTGTGCTCGACTTCTGTCACTACCACGATGTAACGTATCTGGCGAGCAGGAAATGCATTCCTGTTGCAACGATATCCAGAAAAAGTTTCGCAGACTCGGAGCCAAACTTTTCGCATAAAGGGATCGTCAACACCGGGGGACGCCTCAACTTCACCGACAACACAGGACGCTACCAAAAAGAAACACGCGTCCCCGGCCAACGTTTCATTTTAATTCCTTTCTTTTTGCCAATTTTTTTTTTTTTCGTTTGTGTCTTTGTATGCGCATTTTGTGTGGAACTGCTGGCCCGTTTCTGAGGAGTATGCGAGATAAGATGCTTTTTGAGATATTTTTTAATCGTACCGAGGGTGTGAAGAGAGATGGACTAAATTGAAAGTTCCGAATTTCAAAATTTTTTAATTCTAAAGATCCGAATTTTAAAGTTTAAAAATTCGAAAGTTCAGAATTTCTAAATTTCTAAATTTTAAAGCACCGAATTTCAAAGTTTGAGAATTCAAAATGAAGGAATTTCAAAATTTCAAAAGATCCGAAGATCGAAGACTTCTGAAGATCCGAATTTCAAAACTTCCAAATTCTAAACATCCGAATTCCAAAATACCGCACTTCCAAAGCTCCCAAATTCCAAAGCTCCCAAAATCCAAAAATCCACACGTAAAAATTGCCCAATTCCATACTCCAAACCACTCTTACAAATCCCCAGCTACCACGAAATCCCTTCAAAATCGCTCCACTTAACCCACTCCACGCTATTATCACGCGAGAGAACTCGAGTAAGACTCGATATATCGAGGGGACCGGTTTAACGCCAGTCAAAGATCGTCAAACAGCTAAACCGAGTTTTCGTTACCCGCTGAGGGAAGGTTTGGTTGGTCGCGCGCCAAAATCCATTAGTTGGGGTGTGGGTGTGCGCGAATTATGCTGCAAGACGGTGACTCGTACGCGTGGTGCATATACTCGACCCGGTAATTTTCAGCGAATGATCGCGACGTCGGTCGAGTATATTCGACGTTAGACGCAACTTCCAACCAATGGATACGAAATGGTATCGACGGGAACCTGTCCGAAACTTATTCGATCCGGCAGCTCGCGTCCAACGAAATTACCGGAAGTTCCAACGAGACACCAGGAACGCGGTTGTTGCTTCGCACGTTGGATAAATCATTTCACCGCGCTTCGCACAAAAGAGCTGCAGGGCCGACGATACAAGCACGTAGCGTTGGTGAATTGGCCGACGACAAAAGGAAGAAAACGGTGAAAGATGACGAATTTTACCCTCCTAAAGAAAAGCTCCGCTGTGTGAGACGCGGGGGATAATATAGTGGAGTCGATGTGCGTATATACAGGCTCGACGTGTTGCCTGACTATTTCGGGAATGGAGAATTTCATCGAGTCGATCTCGCGACGTTCGAAATAGACAGGCTCCAAGTGCAAATAGAATTGTAATGCTCGCGATATGGCTACTTGTGAAACGCGACAGGAAGTGTAGGGACGTTGTTCCTCGATTTCACGTGATTTCCAAAGTTGCAAATTTCGCTGAATTTTGTGGATACTTGTCGGTGTGTCTGATTGGAAGAGGTGAAGTTCGAAAGACGTGGTTCACTTTGACATTTTCAAATTTGATTTGAACTAGAACACTGGGACAAAGTAACTTGGTCTGCTTTGGAAGCACAGTATAATATGCAACTTTGCAGAATCGATGGAAAGACGTATTATTTTTCTTATTTGCTCAAAAATTTTTCAAAACAATCATATCTTTTAAATAAGACTTGCAAAACCACTTAAATCTTCGACTGCTCTTTCAGAAAGAGCACATTCTCTCATTATATCTCAATTCCGGCGAAGAGAATATTGTCGAGGATCACAGTGGAGTAGAATAAATCCTGACGACGCGTGGATCAAATCGTAACGCTAATATAATTAGACTCGAACATCGCAGCGAAAGGGTTAAAAAATAACGCCCATTTTCACGAATTTTCACGCGATTGAAAGTATCAGAATTTGATAACAGAAAAAACACCATCTATATTTACCCACGATAAAGAAAGATCGCGACGAAACCGCGTAGAATTGCACGGTGCGTCGCGCAGTGTCTGCAAATAAAGAGGAAAGGAGATAAGAGAGGAGTCCGGTGAACAAGATCTACGACGCGAGTTACGGTAATGGTGCAACGCACTGAGACAATCCGAAGTACCAGCAAGTCCTCTGGCCATGCGGTTTGCGGTTAACAGAACGCGGAGACTGTAGTCAACTAATATGATGCACTACCACTTTATTACGGTGCAGAATCAGCAACAGTCTAGTACCTTCGAATTCGAAGTTGTTCTCGGGACGAATTTGTTATCCTCGCGCACGATGCAATATCGTGCATTTTCCTCACGTGTTAACGCGTACCGGGAATAAAATTAGCACGTAACGATATTTTCTACGGTGTGCGATCTCGTAAATTGCGCGGTGAGAACGTGAAATGGTCTAAAAGCTAGAAACTCGATCTTCTTAGTGAATTTGCGGACGAATTGGATTGAAAGTGACAATCCTTTCGGAAAACGAACGAAACTGGAAATCGTTAAATAACAATCTTCCTACTTAATTTTCGCTGTGAAATAAATCCTCGTAATGACATAATATCAATTGATCATAAACACACGAAGAAGAATTTCTAATTATTTTCGCCAACGTTCAAAAACACAACCTTTCACTCCGACGCTAAATTCCTACAAACGAGCTGATTAAAGCGAAGTTTCCGCAGCTTCCCAAAAAGAGAAAGACAGAGGTTCAACGTTCTCCAAACCACATTTTCGACCAGGAAGATCGGTAGATCAATTTCACGGACAAGCTTCGCTCGACTAAAAAAAAAAAGAAGGAAGGGAGAGGGGAGGATGGTCTGTGCTTCTTTTGTGCGAATACTAATTAAAACTGCGACGACAAAGAGGGAGAAATTGGCGGGCTCCCGGCGGAGTGCCCGAAGACAGAACGCACTTCGAAATTTTGCATGTGAGCCATTGTGCGCGGGGCTGAGTATTAAAGCTGCAAGTAACACGCGGGATTAGTCGAGCAAACGTTGGCCGAGTTGCCACAATGGGTTCGTTAGCAAGTACACGGTAACCGTGGCAGACAGGAAGCGCCAAATGAGGAGAACGAACAACAAGCAGCCGTCGAAGCTCTTTACGCACCTCGATCCGCGGCTCGTTTTCCACCTTCAATGCCCCTTCTGCTGCCGTTGCCGTTGCTGCTCGACTTCGTCTGGATTAACCAACGCGATTATCATCCTCGCAATTCGCTTCGCTAGCGGGGAAATGACGGCCTTCTTGAAAATTAGGGGCAACTTCGTGGACGTTGCGATTGAATTATTAACCGTGGAGCTTTCGGGGAAATTTAAAAACTAGACTAGATTCGTTGAATTTTATATAAAAATTTAGGTGAATAGGTCTAACATACTCTTACATTTTGTGAAAAAATGTAACCACCTCCCACTTCTTTGATAGAACCATTGTGTCGTCGCTACAAAATTTCTTCCATTTTTTATTAAAATATTTTTCACTTTCAGTACGAACTGAGGGGATGATATAATGTATCAAGCACAGCAATCATACCGATCGCGTCAAAAATTAGACACACTGAATCGAAAAAAATCCCATCGAATGGCAAGAAAGTTGAAAACTCGCGCTTACCATTGACCCTTACCACTGTCTGCCCGAGCGCTCGATTGACCCTTACCACTCGCAAACTGCACCGCGGAAAGGAACCCAATCCGCGAAATGACAAGTGCTACGTACAACAATCTACCGAAATGCTCTATGATTATAAGACACTCTCCCGGCGCCATTAAGAAAAACCAACGAAAGAGAAACGCAGATATTAAGTCCATAGGTTGAACTGTCGTCGGTCTCCCCCGGCCTAGGCTACCCCAGTCTCTCCTCTTTCTTTCTCCAAGTCCGAGAGGCGTAAAAAGTTTCGAGGTGTACGTATGTATGTACGTAGCCGGCGCAAGCTGTGCCCGTATATATTTAACGGTATCTCTGGTCTCGCAGCGTGCAGCCAAGTAAAAAGGAGAAAGACTTGGAAAGGAGGAAGAGACTGGTGGAAGGGAGAGAAAGAGAAAAAGAGAGAGAGTCTAGGTACGAGGTTACGCCGCCGCGATTCTTCGCGAGGTTAGGAGTGCCCTGGGCTGCAGCGACCTCGGCCGAGTATTTTTGCGCGGAACGAGTGGCTTTGTGAAGGAAGAATGGCCGGAGTAAGTGCTCCCCTGAAATATGGGTTACCGAGTTAAGGGCGAGGGGACAGGGGACGTCTCGCTTTAATGATACATCCGGGCTCGCTTCTTTCGCGAAATCCCCCTCAATTAAATTTCACCCTTCCAGATCTCTGGCTTCGTCTCTACACCGGGGCCTCCACACCGGCGGAGCACCGAAGGAGCTTTCTCTTCCTCGATAAAGTGCCGCGAAGAGAGGTATCAATTCGATAGGGAATCCTCTGAAAGGCTAGCCATCTCCACGCTTTCCATCCGTCGCCGTTTCCTCGTCCAATGCCAACGGAGCAACGGCAGCCTGCGGGGATTCCGATGAAAACATCGCGGGAATATGACGCCCCGGGATACGGCCTGCCCTGCTGACCTGTCTGATCGAGAACCGGAAGCTGATTCATGGGATACTGGAAGGATCGGTTGTAACACGTTCGGGGAGAAATTTTTCAAAGTTTCGCGGAACTCTGGGGGGAAGTTGGAAAATCACGTTGAAACGGTTAATTGTGGAGGAGAATGGCAATGGTATCTTTCATACTTTGCGGAAATATTTTTTCAACGTCAAATGAAGGGTGACTTTCTATAGTTTGGGGGGGGGGGCTGAGAAAAGTAGATAGCAGCGAATGAATGTTTCAGTCTGATTTTAATAGCTGCCAAGGGAAGTACCTGACTGCTGAAATCATTTCTAGAAAAATTGATAAAGAAATTGTATTACTTAGGTAATAAAGACGCTGCGATTACTGTCATTTTTAATGGAAAAAATGGATTCACAGTTCCGCTTCAAAGAAACAACGCGCCCTATAAAACCGTACAACGATACGTGGAGGAAAATGAAATTTCGTGTATCAATTGGACATTCCAGGATTAATTCTGCTCAACGACCATTTTGCGGAACTCCTAGGTACGAGCAGCCTTTGGGACGGGTAAGTTCGGACGCTCCTTTGATGCGATACGGGCAGACAGGGAAACAGAGAGAGACAGAGAGAGGGAGAGAGAGAAAGGGGAACAGAGACAGAGGGAGAAAGAGAGAAGCTACATTTGAAAGCATTTTTGAAAAGAGCGAAACGACAGACGTCCGCTGGCCAGTTTGCCCGCTTCCGAGTGATTTGTATGGGCCGGTGATAGGGCGTTCCGCTTTAATCCACCGGAAATCTCATATCGTCCATTAACGCCTAATTGAAATTCTCTTTCGACTGGATGAATCTGGGCCGGTTCACCTACTATCGAACACGCGTTCCAACTGGGACTCCCCTACTCGCGATAGAGGGGAACAATCATATTTTAGAGAGCAGACACAGATCCCCCATGGTTCTCGTTCAATTACCGATAAAACCAATTAAAATTCACGGCTACCTCGTAAAAGTTAACGACCAACGACAGAAACCTTCGCTTGCAAGTAAAAACCTTAGGCGATTCGCCAGGATCGAACGGTCTCGACTTTCACGGAAATCACTTTGGCTGGTGGTGGTGGGATCTCGCGAAGGGAAAAAGTGTAGCTTAAAATTGCAGGGTGAACGATGGTGTGGGAGGGTAGGGAGTACGAAGTAGCCTCGAGAGCACGTCTATCCGACGAAATCGACGTACCCATCGAATTGAATTAACACCGATCGTTATTCGGATGGCCTCATTATCCCAAGTGCATTGGAAATGAAGCGGTTATTAATGCGCCGGGCGGAAAAAGCGGTACGAAATGTGCCACTGACGTGCTCCACTCACCCATTTCAATTCCGTCTCTCGGTTCGTAGTTCGGTTAAATATGCGTGGCGAGCTTCCTTACCTGTAACAGAGCAAAAGAAACAAGGTATCGTTAATATACGGTTCTACCTTCAACCTCCTATCTTTCACTAGCTAAAATTATACAATCTCCATGGAAAGGGTTGAAATATTCTAGTTTTCTATTTTCGCATAAATAATACAAATTTTGCTATTTCTATAAATATTCAACTACTTCTGCTTCAAACGAACAACTATTTTCGTTAATACTTGGTTCTAACGTTTAACGCGGCTATCTTTCACCAGCTAAAATTACACAATTTCCATGGAAAGGGTTAAAATATTCCAGTTTTCTATTTTCACATAAATAATACAAATTTTACCACAGTTTTACATGATAAAAAATTTAATAAATATTCAATTAGTTCTGCTTGAAACGAACAACTACTTTCGTTCAACCTCCTTCGTTATTTATTGCCTACACCCTCAGCCATGAAACTGCTATCAAACCATCATCGATTATCCGGCGAATAAAAATGTAAAGAATCGAGGAGCCGATACGTTTTCTATCTCATCGCCGCTATCGAATAACAAACGCACCCTCGTGCGTCTGGCCCATTGAAAGCAACGTGCTGGGAATCTATTAGCAACGTATGCAAATAACAATGTAATATCAATGTTATCGTCGATGCTAGGCAGTAATACACGTGACGCGTCGCAGGATTAACCGAAGCTGAATGCCTCCAGGCGACGCAATAATCTAATGACGTCCCTGACACAGGGCTGTGATTAAAGAGCCTTGATATTTATAGTAGCACGCCTACCAGCAAAAAAGAAACACATACGCACATTTGCCATGCTGATTTATTCCCAGATTTTTTTCTATATTTTACTCCCTTCGAAAAAAAAAATAAACGATCGAAAATCGAATCGAAGTTGATGATGCAGGAAAAGCGAGAGGACAACGGGGAAACGTTTGGAAGAGAGTCGAAAGGCAAAATTGCTTTCTACAGCCAATTGGTGTACCCACAACGCTTTGACAGCGCGCTATTAGCGCATTTTTTTCTCCGAAATGTCGCTGGCCCGTAATGAAACTGCCACTCAACGGTGTTATCATGGGCGGCCACGAAACGCCATTGAAAGGCCGGCGAATTTCTTCGAGCCAATTACGTCGCGATCAACGAAACACGACGAACAGTTGCAGCGAAACTGTGGATAGGTGGAAGTCGGAGAGAAAGAGAGAAAGAAAGAGGGGAAAAAATGTGCAGTTTCAACGGGGCGAAAGAATTTTTTCCCTCTTTCGCTCTACTCGTCCACTCTCTTCTTTTTTCCACCCTCTCTCTTTCTTTTTTTTTTTTTTTTGTTTCGTTTCATCGACGTACAGTGCCCGGAAGCTCGCGAACCGAAACAACGAGCCGGGGCACGAGGGAGGCGAAGGAATTTCTCGAGATTAATTGCATTACAATTAGTACGCGATGTTGCCGGGAATTACGGTTAGGAAAGAACGGTTCTCGTAAAAATATACCGCCGACGTGAATCATTTACTCTTGCGCGCTCGCGTCCGCTATTGTTCCTTCGCGGGCGTGAAAGAAACCAGGCCTCGTCTTCGGCACAGAGTTTTAACGACGGTGCAAAAAAATTCTGCACCGCGCAGACAACACTTTTACGCGGCACGTACCAACCGCGATCGGAAAACTACTCCGGGGGTTAAGGTAAAGTTTGTACATCGTTCATCAACCGTTACTGTTCACGGGAACCATTGGAGTCGTGCTTCACGGCGGAGGAAAAAGTGGTTTCTGAAACTATGACTCGATAGGGACGAGATAAAGGTGCAGGGAATCAGTTCTTTTGTAAGAGGGAATTAATCGTTTCTATCCGAGATACCGGTGCGTTGAAAATTTATCGATTTATTGTACATCGACTACTTTTTACTTGATAAAAAGTTTAATATCTGATAGGTAGTCGAAACGAAATACAAATTGAAATTTTTCTGCTGTGCTTGAAATTTTGAATTTTCCATTCCAAATAATATTCCATTTTTCCTTCTTTTTCCTAATTTTCTATTTTAATTTTTGTCGACGCTATTAATCACAATCAATAATAAAAACTCAAAACGTTAAAAATCAGATTGGAGATTGGAGATCAGACGCTAGGCATCTCTTTTATCAGGAATTCAGCCAGAGTGTCATTTTACATATCAGCCGTTCTACTCGAATACGTCTCAACTATTCCTCCGACACACTCCTCGGCAATTGACCTAATCAGAGCATCGGATACACTCAGTTAATCCATTCAAACCACCGACACGTGTGCCCTCTTGAAACAAGGCAAAAAGCCACAGAGTGAGACACAGAGGCGAGACGCGTAGAAACAGCATCGTTCATAACGAAACATCCGGTCGGATCGGTGTGGTAACTGAATTTTTCCAGCGAGTCTCTCTCACCGTGTTCGGGTATTCGGGCGCTCGCATAAATTCCGAGCATAGATATGCGTCGGATAAGGAGGACGCCGGTTGCGGCGCAAATCTCGTTTGGAATTTTTCATTTCCTCAATGGCGATCGGTTTCACACAAAGATGTCATCCATATCTGACATAAACTCCCGATATAAGATTTTCTCGCTGGGGGGACTGTAATTCCGTCGTGGATCGTTCAATGTTTAATTCCACGTGCAAACACGTCCGTGTAAAAATTACGTTCGTCGATTCGCGTAGAAACTTGAGAAAAATACAATCTTGGCAATCGATCGACTAAAAAGAGACGGAAAAAAGTGAAATTTGATTTTTTATAATATTTATTCGATTATTTGAGGAGTAAACCGAGGAAAATTATGAGAAAAATTTCCCGTAAAAATATACCCAAAATGTAGGTCTATCTCAATATCTCGTAAGTGAGAAAAACTGATAACTCAGTACGATGTGGTTATCACTGTGACAATTTTAAAAGAGACCACTTTTATCCGGAATAATTTTTCATATCGGTAAACCGTATATGTAAGTACTTTTACGAACGAGTTGAAATAATCCTCCTGAGTGCTACGTGCTTCACCGAACAATGAACCTGTTAATCACCTCCCTTAATAAATTAAACGCGAGTATGAATTTGTAACAATGAAAGGTTCGAAATAAATATATCAGAATAATTATAATTCACGTATGAAAATCACGTTTGAACCTCTAAATACTACACCACTGCACCAAACTCCGGCGATTTCACGTAACCAAGAATATTCTCCGAATAAATTTAATCGAACTCCCAACGTAACGACGAAGACTCCGCCGTCGAACTTCGAAGCAGAAATAAAAGCACGAAAGAGAAAAAAGAAACAACGAGAAAGAATCGAATTTCGTGTGCAGCCACTGGGCCGATCGAAAAAAAAATCCGGGAGTTTCAAGAGGAGTGGCACGCATCGGACACCGGTCTAAAACCGAAATAACAAGAGACACGAGTCTCGTAAAAAGGAAGGTCGCGTTATCGCGCGCATGCACAAAGCTGAGCCACCCCCTTTCATCGATATTCGCGCGATTGTTCCGTTCACCGCTGCCAGTTTCGCCGAAACGCTGATTTGACAGCTCATCTGACCTCTTGATTCGTTGTTCCGATTCCTTTTTTCCCCTCTTCGACCGGTGTGCAACACACACGCACACTCCTCGTCGAGCCGTCCCTCCTCCCTCGATTCATCTCCATTGTGTCGTGCGTAACTATACCGTGGCCGCGCCATTATCGAAGCCGAAGCTACCACAGGCGCGCAATCAGTACACATTTTATTTGCACGTTGGATCTCTTCACTCGATCGAGCTTCCACGATTCTTCCGTTACTGCTTTGCCACTCGATTCCACCATTTTTTTCTTCTTTCTTCCCTTTTCTCTTTCTCTTTTTTTTTTTCGGTGAAACAAGCAAGTAGAATCGGCATATTGCGGGATACTCTCTCTCCGTAACCCAGAAACCAGAGACGACGACGTACTCTCCATTTTGGAGAACGAACATTCTCGGGGTATTGTTAAACGATCGTGTTCTCGTCACGTGCACGTCATTAAAACGATACGTGCTCGGTGGTCCCGAGGTCGGTTTGCCTTCCACGCTGTTACATATTTACGGACGAAAGTCGATCGAGACGGTGATCGGGTACGCGGCGATTATCGAGGATGTTTGGAAGACGAGAAAGTGGGAAAAGTGGTAACATTGGAATCGAGGGAACGACGGTAATCTCTGTGGAACAGAGAGGATATCGAGGGATGCGCCACGCATCCGAGGAGATAACGAATTGAACGAGATCGTAAAGGATCCGCGTTTGAATCTCGCCGATTTTCGCGGACCTCGTTTTTGCTGTCCTCCAGATTACTTTCTCTGACGTTTAGCTTTTGCAATTGGATTATCCCAATTATCGAAGTTTTCGACGTTTGCTTCACTAAAAATTTGAGCATTCGTTATGCAAATGGCTTCTGCGACATTCTCGAACATTTCATATTAATTCCTAAACCCTCTGACAGATGGAGACCAAATTTTGCGTACTTACTCTCTAGAAATCTGCACAAAATATAGGAAATTCCCTTTTCCTAATTTCATCCCATTGAAGTATTGTGATAATTTAAATTAGAGTGCATTATTACATAAATAAGCCCTGTGTAATGATAAACGCAGACGTCGGTGAATTTTCAAATTATCCAAAATTCGGTGCAGATAGGTAAAAGCAGTTAATTCCAACACGTTGTCGTTTGATTTTCACATTTCCGCCAACCAGGAAGCACGGAGCAGCAGCTTCAGCCGCTACATTCTAAAAATTTCAATTTCATTTCCAATACGTATCGGTGAAATATTTCCCCACTTCGTCTTATTTCCAAGGAGACCAAGTTTCTCGATAAGAAAAAAATATCAAATATACTCCCGACGTTCGAAACTTAAATTACGAAAAAATATTTCATCGACATCCGTCGCGCCGGATCGAAGATGACACCGGGAACTGGACGCAGCAACGCGGGGCGAAATAACTTTGGTTCGGTCGGTGGCTGGATCACGCGGCTCGCATATTTTTCCCCCGTAAATTAAAAATGCATGGAAAAACGCGAAATACCTTCCGCGATCTGTCCCAACAGCCGCCGGCAAAAAGAGCACGCGGAAACGTGGATGCTTCGAAAATTAAAATGTAACCTGCACGATCAATTCTTCACTCCGGATATAGAAATTCACCCGGGTTGACTCGAATTCGACCAAACTGTACCTGTATACGTATATATTTGTGAATTTCAACGAAGTCGTTGCCCAGGACCAATTAAATCGTCGCTGACCCGGTTCTCCCCGTCTTCTGACAATTAAGCTCGAAGCGTCTTCGATTCGTTTACGCGATAAACTCCATCTTTTATGCATGTGCAAAAAGGAAATTAAAAGGTGTTCTCCCGCCGGTTCAGGAGGAAGGGGGGAAAAATTGCAGACGTGGCGAAGAATATCTAAATTCAGTTGAAAATGTGAAACGGAATTTTTTAGATGCGAGATTCCGTTTTATTCTTTCGTTTAATTATTCCTTTCCCTTCCTTTAATTATTTCTATCCGCGCGCACACTCTCTGTGCACTGCCTCTCGCCAAGGTATTCCATGCCCATAAGCGTTAAGTATTCGTAAGTATCTTTATTTCAATTAGCGACTTCGTTTAACTATTTTCCCAGATAAAAGTGAAGAATTTAACAACTTGTGTAACCTTTGCTTAAGAAAACGCAATTCTCCCGAAGAATTTACATCTTGGAATAAACCAGAGCAAATAAGCGAAATGAGAATTCTAAAAAAGTGTACAGCTATTCGAGAAAATTAACGCGAACGTTCGACGCTGGTAACAGTTAATACCAAATTCGACCACACATTGACACAGCACCTTTCCTCACCGTTAATTCAATTTAAACATTCTCCTGCGACAAAATCTCTCCGGCTGCAGCCGGAGAATTCCCGAAAGAGGTACCGAAACACGTAGCAGAAATTCCCAGCAGCGTATATATACATCTCCGGTGACTGACGAATCGTCGTCAGAACGAGGAGGATTTCTCGCAGCGAGCTAGGAAAGGAGGTCTCCTCCGTCCAACGGGGAGGGAAGTGTTTTTCAATTTAAAGCTCGACAGAATGGAACACGGAGGACGAACGAACGGGTATGCATGGTGGAGAGTGAAAAAAGGTCGGAGGAGGAGAGAAATGGTAGAAACACGGGAGGAGGAAGGGTAAACGAGGGAAAAAGCGAGTGGAGGATCCTAAGGGCAGTCGTCGGCGGCAAGATAAACGACGGAAAGGCTTTAAACCTCGCACGAGAGATAAATTAGTCCCCGTCCGGCAGGTGGCCTCGGGTTTTTAGAAGCTGGCCAACGGCAGGAATTGCGGATGGAAACTCCTGCTCCTCGCGAATCAAGACTGTCGTCGTCCGGGAGAGCATTGATCGTTCCTGCTGTGCGACCGGCCAATATCCGCGGGTCGCACGTGGAAAACGTTCCACGTTTCAGCCTCGTCTCGATTCGCACCAGCTTGGAAACGTCCACCGGACCCAACGACCTCGCAGTTCCGACATATTTTCCTTCCTTTGAATAATGGATTTCCGCGTGACCGTTGGTGATTGTGTCGTTGGAAACATCGCGGGCGGAAAAATCAGTGAAACAGGAACAACCATCTTTATACGTGGAGTAATAGGGTACTTTCGAAGCCGTTTTATTTTGCCAATTTTGCACGGAACATTCTCGTGAATCTGGTTTATTTGACGGTCTTTTGATCGTTCACAATTTCTTTCGAATATTGTGAAAGTATTAGAACATTTATAACGATTAGCTAGATAGACACGAATAATTCAGAGGTAACAGAAAGTTCGAAAAGAATTATTTAACTGGAAATATGAAATATCTAACAGCAGAATCTAACAAAGGTTCTAGGTACAATTCAGCAGAAGCTGGAAGAAAATACGCGGTGGAGAGAAGGCCAGGAAACGGATGTGTGAATCGTCCGCGGGCACGAAGAGGAAACCGACGGGATCGAAAGGAGGAATCGTCTGGAAGAGACGAGGGGTGGGGAGGGAGGGCGGGAAATTACAGGAAACGCGGGAACAAACGCGTTAAGCGGAGACAAAAAGGGGGGAAGCAGGCGACGAGGGGAAAGATGGAGAAGTTTCAAAGAAAATATTGAAAGTGGTCCCCTAGTAGTCGGTGGCACATCGAAAAGGCCGCAAAGACTTGGAAGCAGCGAGACGAATAACGAATCTCTGGGCGCCATTAGTTTCGTATCGCAGACGACGACGATTGTCGATATCGAGGAGAGACGACCGTTCGTTTCACGAGATGAAGGGAATGGAACGAGAGAGGGAGAGAGAATGGTCCAAGGAGAGGTGAACGAAGGGTGAAGCGAGTGGTAGAAAAGACACAGAAGTATAGCGGTGCAAGACACGGCTCAATGACGAACGCCCAGAAATGGCAGCTTTGATGTCGAAATAATTGAGTTTATTCTTCTGGTTCTGTAGCGCCTGTGCTACCCTCTCCCCACTCTTCCTCTCTTCTTCAGCTCGAGTAAGTTTTTAATGGTACTCGCTAGCCAAACTTCTTTGCTGAAACTTCAACGTTGCACACCGTTCGGTAGCACCTTGGAAAACATCGATGAATAGAGAGACTTGCATAAGGCGTGGTTGGAAAATGTTCGTTCTTCTTTTTTTTTTCTCCTTAGCTTTGCTAACCTACCAAGTGCTTACAGAGCAACGTTTCAGAATTCTAGAGGCTCGCCGTGGTATCGAACAATATTGCCAACTATTCGAGAGACTTTTAACAACGTTTGCTCGATGTTCCTAAGTATTTTGGAGCTTTGTTCAACTATGCTGCAGCACACGGCGTTAGGGAAGTTTTAAACGGTGCTGTAGAGTGTGCTGAGAATGGTTTCGGAGAATCTCACACAGGCTTCCGAAGCTTAGATCAACCCTTTAGAGGGTAAACTAGATCTATCTTTCGTTAACCTCTTACAACAAACATTTCCCTATTTCTCTCCATTTCTCAAATACGAACGAGAATTATTCCACCGTACCGACAGAGAAACGGATATTAAAAACAACGTGTTCTCGCAAAGCTAACAGAATTCTTAAGGTGTCTCGACAATGTGTCGCTCAGGCATGATGGATAGCGGAGATTCCAGAGTTGAACGCGCATAAAAGAACGAGGCGGAAATTGAAACGCTCGTTCCAGAGACGCGACGGCCAGATTCGCGTTCGCTCTTTAAAACTAACGCGGAAAGTTTATGAAAGTCATCGAGCCGCGAGATGTACGGGTGGAACGTGAGCCTTGTGGACCAGTTTGAAAACAGTGTCGGCAACTTCTCGATACGAATGGAGCCTTGACGTATGGATGGGAGCATCTCGAGGGTGTTTTCCGGAGTATCATCCTGGGCGGAGGTAAATTCTATCTTTCCGTGGAACGTGCCGCGTGACCAACCCAAGTTTCGCATCCGGAGGAAAGTATCGACGCGAGAACGGAAGCGAAGGAACGCAAGAAACATGCGGGCTAAACGAAGTATTCACCGGGCGTGCTGACTTCGAGCAGGGATTCTGAAGTCTGAATGTTGTTATTCGTCGAGGAAACGCGGGAGAGACGAGCACTCGAATGCTTCGATTCGCTTGGTTTCATTGGAGAGGTAATTCTAGGTTGAAATTAACATTCGACAGTTTTGATTAGAGGCTGAGAAGATCGCAAGGTAGAAGGAGCTCCGTTTTATCGACGATTAAGTAATTATTATGGAAAGTAGTGTTAGAGTACTGTGTCGTGTTTCGCCTAAAAATTTCTTGCGTTTGCGATGCATGTCAATTCTGATAATTAGAAGTGGAGCTTGTACAATCTAGAGAAAAAGTCACCGTAGTCTAAACTTCCTCTACTTTAACATTTATGCTGCACCAAAATTTAAAAACCTCAAATTATTAAAGAATAAGGATATTTTGTCACGAAAATTTATTCGAGAAAAGGAACACTCGATAATACAGAAATGCGAGACAGACGTGTTCGGGACAGTTTCTCCTGCGGGACAACGTCCTGCCGCCTTGTTCTTGTAGCTCGCGTGGCCAGAAGGATCAGCTTTACCAAACTCTTTGCCCACGATAAAATAGAGCACCGTTTCCCCCTGCCAGCAACAGCGACTTTCTATGTGCATCACGGATCGATGCACTGGATTTTTGTGTTACGAATCCGCTGTCCCAGATACAAAGTATAATTGATCTCCTCGAAAAAAAAAACGCACAATCGAACCACCCCTTCGTCGCTGCACTCTCTGTTCCATTTGCTAATTAGTCGCTGTGAAGTCGGACAGTTGAAAACTTTTTACGAACGACATCGTTGAATATAACAACGAAAATTTCCTTAAATTCTCAGGTGCAGCGTTAAATTTGAACAATTCTAAAATAAAAGAACAAATTTGTCAATAAATTTTAATATTCTTCTTCTCACTCGTTCGAATATAAATCTCGAGGTTCAACGTGAAATTATCCCCTCGTACAACAAAACAGCTGCCGCGACGTGTCACATAATTTGAAACGTGAAGCAAGAAAAGAAATACTGGATTAAGGTGCAGATTCACTTAAGATTAGATTAATAACTCTGAAATAATGGAGCAGACAATGAAGGCTGGTGACCAATAGCGCGGAGGCTACAGCCACGAGAGATGCGACAATGTAGGTCGAGGATGGAGACATTCCAGTCAATGTTTACGATCCCGGAGTCGCGGTGGGTTGTCGACTTGATAGCATCGCATCTCCGGACCCCAGTGTCGCCACGAATCATATCCCACAATCTCGATCTTCGTGATACCAAGACACTCGA
>NW_017100218.1:1180550-1200745 GCF_001263275.1 Habropoda laboriosa
GTCATGAGATCTTAATCCCGTTCGAACCACATCTGATTCTTGCTAAACAGAGCACTTTACACCGAGCCCCGGTTAAATTCCATCCCACGAGGGTAGTTCTTGGAAAATTAACTATTTTACGACAGCATCCCCCGACGAATCATCTCACGTAATTTTCAAGGTAGACGATGTCTGATTTCACATTCGGAAATTTTGCCAAATCCCAATTTTCACCGCCTAATTGAAATCTAACAGTTCTCTAAATTTCACACGAGAATTGCCAAATTTTCTCTTTACACTCGGAGAGATCATACTCCACGATTTTAAATATAATTTGCAGATCTCACGAATCACGATCAGAATAATCTACACCCGAGAGTTCAGTGGAATTCAAACGAATTCCGGTTAGAACCTAAATCGCAGAGAAATCACAAAACACACGACTTCCAGTGCACGGTCAGAGGAACATGGCCTAGAATGCTAAGGAAAAAATCCAGTTCGAAGGAACGTTAAAAGAACCTCCGTGCTTTCGTCGAGTATTACGACTGCCATTACGAGCGGTCGTAACAAAGGCGAAAAGCCGAAGAGAAAGAAAGAAATACGATGCCTTTTGCTTGGTTCGTTCTCTTCCTTTTTTTTTTTTCTCTCTCGTTCCAAGCTGGAAAATACACCGGGGACGCGTATCGCGCGATCAATGCGTCGAGATCAACGATAAAGTCCGGCGGTGTAATTCAGTTTCGCGTAACGCGCGTATTCTAAACGAAGGAAAATCCGCGGGAAAAATCGACCGAGGTAATGCACGACGAATATACGCGTTCTACGTAGTTTCCTTTCAAACCAAGCTTCCTTATTTCGCTTGGATCGCTCGGAGGAGGCTGCCTGACGATGCGGAGAACATTTTTTCCCTCGACTGATACACCAACCCCTGTATCCATTCTCTCGACTACACTGCTGCTCTCGCTTATAGCTGCGCCACGGAACATTCCAACGTGGAATTTAAATAAAACGGAGAGCCTCGACTAAACGCCTCCGGGCTGACTTCGTCCTTTTTTTTTAGAGGAAAGTAACTTTGAGTAAATAGATCTTCGATCGTTTAGGTTGATTTGGGGTTATTTTTGGAACGTTTGTACGTGATATTAGGAAGGATGTTAAGATTTCTTTTTTTTTTTTTTTTTGGTAGAATGAGGACTTGTTACAGGGGTGGTTTTCAAATAGGTATAACATTCTTATTTTACCAAAGCTACTATTCAATCACCTACACTCTAATATTCTTTATCGTGTTTACGAAGCGATCGTCTTGCCAGCTTGATCTCGAGACCCTTTAATCGAGAAACTGCGCGAAACTCGAGCGCTACAGAAGTGTTCGCGCGACAAGCTACGAATCAAATGCAAACTTAATAATTTCGAAGTAATAAAGTTGGCCGTGATTTAATGACGGACTGTAAGCAATAACACGTCGCCAGGTGGTCCTCGTAAATTGTCAGAGTTTCGAAAGTGCGTCACCAAGTTTTAGTCCAGTTTTGCACGTAATAATTCCGCGCAAACCCAGTCACCAGGTTCTGGACGCTAATATTTTCCGCCCTACAAACTCCGCTTCCCTCTCTCCACTCCCTCTGCCCCGTCCATTGTAATCCGTTTTTCGCGTTGAATAACAAACGAGAATGAAGAATAGGATATTCGAATGCGCGAAGGGAAACGGGGGGGGACAAAACGTTGTTTACGCGTCCGCGAGAGCTACCATCGGAGACTACGTAACATCCACGGAATCTATATTCAGCCTTTGGAAAACGTGTAAAAAGGGTGAAAAAAGCAGGCAGCCGGTGGTCGGTGAAGCCACCAGGATAATCCCCGGGGACGCGTCAACGTCCATATTCAGACGAGGCCTGCGCGATTTTTCCGGAATTCCTTATCTACTCCGGAGGGGGTGTCCCTTCTAGCCGCGAGAATCGCCGGGGGAATTGAAAATGTCGACGTTTCAAAAGAACGCGACTGACCTGTTTCTCGCGCCAGAGGCTGGCTTGCGTCGCTTCCCCAGCGATCTTCGTCGCGTCTCTCCCTCTTTCTCTCTTCCTCCCGCTCTTTGTCGCGCAATTTCATTTGGCCGTTTCGCGCCAACTAAGCCGAATGCAACGCAAGAGAGCGAGAGAGAGAGAGAGAGAGAAGTGAGAGGAGAAGAAAAAAATTCTTTGCGTAGAATTCTCGTTTCGGCCCGCCATTACCTGGCCCCGGAGAGCAGACACGCTGATGATGCTCTTACACCGTCGGGACTTTTGGAAAGCGACCAAAAATATCACTCCCTTACGGGAGACTCGACTGCTTCGCGCTAATTATTTTTCGTCACAAAGTATCTTTACCATCGGAGGTACGTAGGAGTGAGAATTTTTCAAATTTTCACGCCTCGCGTGAATACTTGATAACAGTGAAAATCTGTTTGTTTTCGAGTCGAGTATCTTTTTCTATTCTTTTTTTTTTTCGTGCGTGACAGTATTGTGAATAAGCAACGACGATATCAACCCCGATGGGCTGATGCGTTTCAATTAGGACAAAGGAACGAGGATGGTTTGAAAAATCGTAGCATAGTTGGTGCGCTCCTCTTTTTTTCGGGTAACTAAGCTTTTTTACCACAGTTTCTGGAACTGTTATCCGACAGTTTAGCGAGGCTGCTTTGTCCCCGTTTTGGGAGGACTGTACAAAGAGCTGCTGCCACGGACATACGGGCTGATATCGTCCCGGAATGCAGCGGAAGCATTGTCTCGCGTTGCACGAAAATGTACAGGGTGAACCGATCAAAAGTGCCGGAAATATCTTCGAGCGATAAATCTTGCAACGGTAGCGGTGGAAATCCAAACAACGCGTACCAGATGAAATCTCCAAGAATTCGCAAATAGAAAACGTCCAGATATTTCATAAATTTTAAGCAAAAGGCTAAATACAACGTATAAAAAAAAATACAGCCATTTAATAGATACAAATGTACCGATTAAATCGACCAAAAATTGCACAATATTCTAAAAACAGGAAGCTACACGTTTTGACGCGATATAGCGTGAGAAAAGTTTTATTGTGTATTTTTAATTCAAACAAGGTAATCGTAGTTTAAAAAAAAAAATCGGGTTTTCTCTGTACGACCGTTGGAAGCAAAATTGTGAAAATGTAGAAAGGGGTGGTTTTCAACAGTCGCTTCGAACGACTCACCCCGTGTGTGTTCCTGTACACGTTGCAAGCACGATATTGTAAAGTCTACAGCTTTTGAGAGAGCCGGCAGGAGGCGACATCTGCTCGCAACGTTATCTCAGATGTCCTTGCTTTCACCCTCCAACCCCAAACTCTTCGCGACGGGACGAAAAGTACGAGTTGGGGGACCCGTTAAGTCACCGACAGATCGAGAGGCGAAACAGACACGGCTGTGTAAATCCTCGTGCACCAACGATTGGTCAATCTTTACGCCTCGTACGAAATTTTGAAAAACAAAAAAGGAGAAACTTTTCAGTCCAAAAATAAATCGATACAATTTTCATTGTATCGTTACACCGTCTTAAATTTTGTATGAATTTCGAAGAAGAAAGTGCAACGGGGTTACTGTCATTATGTCGCGAATGAAAAATGACGAGTAATCGTCGGTCAAATTGGAAAACGAACGAAGCCCATTACAGAAGATTCGTTTTCTCTTTCGGTGAATAAATAACGCCACATGAAGTACTTTTAATTCAATTTCGACAACGGAGAACCCATTATGCGTCACTTTGACAGCACAGCTCTCCGGGGATTGGAAATACGAGACGGTAGAATTCGAATGCTCGATGATGTCGAATTTTACAAAATCTACGATAATCTTCGTTGAATCGGTGACTAGTGGTACGGTAATACCCTGCCAGGATTAAACTGAAATTTTCAGAGGATTTAGTCTCGAATTCGACCGTTCCTCCATTTACATTGTTGGATGTCAACCGTTTTAAGTCTCAATTCCCCCCAATGCAATTTACGTGGTATTAAAAATTTTGCAACCCGCGTGCATTCCCAGGAGCAAACCAACACAACACTCCGAGTTCCTTCCTTTTCCTGGCTAACAGAAACCTGGCGAATTTAACGAAAGGACGATTCAGAAATGCCTGTCTAATTACCGGTGTAATTTGCCGTGGTCGCGAGGTGTTCAGATTAAAAGCGCTTTCTCCACGGCGTAATTACACAAGCAATTAGAGCAAATAAACATAGCCTTTGCAAACCACGACCACTTCATAGGTTCCACAAAACTAATTTTCCAAGACGTAAACGTCAACGAGACGCGCGGAAGCTTCAAATGCAAATAGTTTTTACATCGCGTATTATCAACCCTTTCTTCCGCGAACAAACTTTCGAACGAGGTCAGTTTCTCATCCGAAGAATTATGCCTGAGGAGATTGTTCTAAGCTCGATCTCGTGAACGCAACAATTCTTAAATTTCTAATAAAATCGCGATGTTACCGTTACTGAAATAATGAAATATTTCTTATTTTAAACTGTATTCCTTATTACGCACGAGGAAGGTTCGCTATTCGAAGTTGCTACCAAGAGCACTATACTCGGACTGAAAACGTTCCAACGCAACGCCCGAAAATTGCCTGCGACACCGCTTGGGACCGAAGGGCCTTTTGTCGAGTGTCATAAACACTTGGGTCTAAAACTGAACAGATGTAGTAAAAGAGAACACGGATTGCTTGGAACGCATGCAAAAGAAACACATACTTTTTATACTCTGTTCAAAATAAGAGTAACCTCGCTTCGCGCATGGGACGCGTCTAAGGCAGGGCTAGAACGTCCAGACCCCCACTTAGCCGCCTACGTTTTTCTCCGGTTTAACCTCTGCCACGCTCTCTGTCTATGCGCAGAACGAACGAGAATCGGTCCGAGGTTACTCTTATTTTGAACGATGTATAGGAAGGCTTTAGATTTCATTTTTGTTATATTTATCTAGCTATATAAATCTAACAACCGTCTCGAGAATCTTCCGTGATAGAAAAGAGGATTTCCCGTAACTTTCGTCACGCGAGAATGAAGAAAAACGTTGACGTGAAAACGAGTACACAGAGAGGATGAAAAAGTTCCGCTAACGAAAACGGTAACTGAGTGTAATTCAGATCTGTGAAAAAAAAAAAAGAAAAGGAGGGAAAAAGGGGAAGTACAAACGCGCGCGTGCATTGGTTACGAATACAACGATAACGGGGGAGGACAAACGTTGGATGACAGTTTCGAAAAGAGAATTACGACATATTTTAATCGCAGCTTGTCAGAAAATAAAAAAAAAAACGGAACAACGCTTGCTCTCCGAGTAGGAACAAGAGTCGAGGTCGCGCAATTCGATAAACGTGCGTGTTGTAATGAGACCAGACGTAGTTTTTCCTTCTCTCCCTTAGATAAATGAAATTCAACAATCGAGCATTATTTATCGCGGCGGTATCAATTCGAGCAGGCGGAAAAGCGGTTCACCCAATTGAGGATTTATCGCCGACAACGGAAGTTATTGCGAGCTGCGAATTCCGGAATTATTACGAGATTGGTTTTTTCGGAACAATGAAGATGACACAGCACCGCACAAACACGACAATATTGAGACTGTCCGGTGTATCGATCCAATCTCGAATATCCATAAATCGTCGCCTCCTTTTTTTACTCTCTCGATGAAATTCTTGCTCGGGAGAAAGAGTCAATAAACGCGAGACAACGTTGTTAAATCCGATATACATACTTAGTACTTGTTCTTGGAACAGTGTTATCACCGAACTTCTTTTTATCAGTGATCGATCAAATTTTAGTTGGAGTAAAATTTACAAAAAATGACGAAATTCATAAAGATAACCACTCCAAATTAAAGAGAAAAATGAAGAATGCACAATTTCTCAAATTTTACTACAAAAAGAGAGAACGTTATCTAAGTTACCAAATTTAGGAAGGAACAATTGATGATCTCAGAAAGATAAAGATAAGTCTTGCAGTATTAGCAAGTGGTAAGAGAACGACAGAGAGAATTTCACAGGAAACTGCAGAATATTTCTAGGGACTTCCGGTATCGACTGGTGGTTGAAAGTTTATTCAGGGTGGATAGAGGTGCGGAGTCGCTCGAGAGCATCCCTTCCTCTATCGGCTGATAGAGCAGAAAAGCATCGGATAACACCGACGTTCCACGCCGGTAACAGAGATCTCGCGTTCGAAGAAACTACCCTTTCGAGAGGGGAAATCATCCCTCCTGCGTTACCGACCTCGCGATTCCGTGAATGTCGTAGGCTACCGCCCTCTGAATAAGCCGAGAGCGCATGCGCGTACCGTTTCGATCGCAAACAACCCCTACCTCGTTAGACTGCACGTTTCGCGTAAGTTGAACGGGGGGTGGGAAACCACATAGGGAAGAGGGTGCTACGTGGGCAGAGATTGAATTATTTTTTGGAGCAGAAAATGATGGGAATATTGACCGTAATATGGCTACGGCTTCTGAAACACTGGAAAATAATGTCGCTACCTCGCGGAGAAATACCGGGTGAAATTGATACCGTAGAGAAATGGGGGAAAAGGTGTTCGTAGGAAGCTTCATGAATTTTTCATCGCGCGTTTCATAATTCCGTTCAAATTTCATTTATATTAACATAAAGCAAATAAATTTCTAAATATTAAACTATGAAACTTTCACTTTTCCAAATGTTCGTGATTTGCGAACTTCGCGACGCGATGCTTAATTCGACCGGTGCGCAAAGAATTCACGAACTGCTCTCGCGGCAAACTAATGGCACGAGTGCTGTTTAAATTTGTAGATGAGATTTGTGGTGGGTGAAAAGAGATATATGTTTTACACGATAGACAAATACTGGCTGATTGGTGGTGACTGTTACTTTTTATTTTTCGTGATGTCTCAAAGTTGGTGATAGAATCTCTGATAGAATCTGTCTGTTTCTGTGTGTGTTTGTGTTTTTATAAGTTCGGTGTGTACAGTGATTGGTGGTGTGAAATGTGTGAGAAGTGGTGGGAGTATCGGTTGATTGGTGTTTGGGACGTGTGGTAGGGTTTGTCTGGTGGAGTCGAAGTGGGGAAATTGTTGCTAAAATTGTTATATTAGGGGATGGGAAAATCCTGAGGTCGGAAGGTGGTTTATGAGTGTAGTGCATGTGGTGTCCAGATGTAGGGTATTCGACTTTCTAAGGTAATAAAACAATTTGCTGATGGCGAGGAGAGAGACCAATTTACGGAAAACATACTATTTGTGAATATGGTAGGGCTCCATTGTTCGAGTCCTCGGTACGGTCGAACACCAAAGTAAAATAAATTTATAAACTTTAAAAAATGAAATTTTTTCTTTTCCAAAGATTCACCGCAAAAGTGTGCTAAAATTGTTAATCGAAGGTATAAAAAACTGCAAATGGTTAAATTTTCAATTTTAAAATTAGACATTACAATATTCCGCGAGATATTCGAAACGTCCCGACTGCAAACGCATCGAACAGCAAATCAACCGAAATCTCAGCGAACAAACCTCCCGTCGATACACTTATCGCGTTTTCATTTATCCACCGCCTGGAAGGGAACGGGGGGTGGTTGAGAAGATGTGACCGTTGTCGAAGGAGAAACACCCGCCTCTCGAATTTTACCCCTTAATGGAGAAACTTGCCGGGAGCCGGCCTCTCCCTGCGCGCGTTGCCTTTATATCCGCATTTTACGAGATTCTTTCTCGACCTTCCTCTCTCTCTTCGTCCGCCCAACACCCGCCCCCCTCTGCCCTTTACGACTTCCGTGTTTCATTTTCGCCGTAGTTGCCTCCGCGAATAAAAGCAAAAAGCGCCTGCGGTAAAAACGCCGCTGACCAACCCCTTACGCGAGGTCGAAGAGCTAAAGTAACACAGTTAAACGTGGCCATTAGTCGAGTATCATGATGAATCCACCGAGCGGAGAGGAGAAACTGCTTAACGGCGTTCGGCCGTGAAGGTGCAGAGAGAGAGAAAAAGAGAGGTAAAAAATGAAGAGAGAGAGAGAAAGCGATCAGGCCAGTGAACAAACCCCCTAAGCGGTCATGATCCGCTCAGCGATTACACGGTGAACGTGCGACAATCAAACGGTGGATTCGAAACATTAATTCACCGCGGCGACCCGTGAACGCGAGACCGTCGCCTGATAACCGCGCTGAAAACGCTCCCTTTCCGCTCTGACACCGCCAGTTGCAACAGCCGCACGACGACGCCCAAGGGTGGCTCGTTAGATGCACTTTGGCGTTCTGCGGCGATTTTAAAAATTACCATCCGCGAGAAAAAGAGCGAGAGAGAGAGTGGGAGAAAAGCAGAGAAAAGTTCTTAATGCATTTTCGTTGAAAGGCTAACGAAGTTTACCGAACGAGCGGTAGCTGAAGCAGAGGATGAAAAGGAAAGGGGAAAAAAAGGATTAAGAGAAGGAAGAAGCGTATACGCGTTCTCGCGATTATGCAAAACAACACTGCAGGAAGAGCCAGTTTTTTCTTCTTTTTTCAAACTAAAAGAGTCTCTCTCTCTCTCTCTATCTTCGAGCGTTGCTCGGTTTTTAGATATAATTTCTCTTGGTGGAGAAAAAAAAAGATTGCCGTTGTGATTTAGTACAGCGCTTCGTGGCTTCCACCCTTCTCTATAAATTTCCGTTACGCGATGTCTTTTTGGCCGTGAGAACCGGAATTCACCGAGTGCACCTCCAGAGAGAGAGAGAGAGAACGGAAGATCTCTTTTTCCCTTTGGATCTGTTAAAGGGATACGAAAAGTACCGGGCGGTGTTATAACGGAATAACGGCTATTAGCAGCGGGGAATATTACAGTTGGCCGCGTCGCGAAGGCGTTCCTTTATCGATCGTTCTCCTGCGTTTCGCTGGCAAGAGGGAAAGTAACCAACCGATTCTTTCGCCTTTTCGTGACCTTTGTATATACACACCCCCTTGCTGCTGCTGCTTGTGCTGCTCGAAAAAGTCCGGCAACTTTTCTCATACCACTGTCCGTGTGTGCCCACCGCATAAACGGAAGGAACTCTTTCGTAGAATTTTCGAATGAGAGTAATCTCGCAAGGTACGAGGTTTAACACTTTCCCAGACGCTAGTTTCCTTCCCTTTTTTCTCCACCTTTCTAAAAGTCCAAGTCGAATACAATAAAGTTCAAACTTTAGCTAGTTGCCGCGGAGTTCTTTCATTAAGATAGCAATGCAAACTATGAAACTTTCGCGGAAATATCGTGCTTGTAACAACACACTTGCTGTAAAATTTAAGCATTTTAATTATCTCGCATTCGAGTTTGCTTGATTTTCCGATTAAATTTATTTTCAAATCTGTCGAAACACGCTTCGATTCATCTGACTGATGATAATCACTTTGATTAATAACCATGTTTATTATAGTGTGTTACTAATAATATACTATTAATAATGCAATTAATAATAATACTACGTCAGCGGCTGCGAATTGTTGATATCGATTACTGGATGCGTAGTTTTTAGTGTCTAAAATACTACAGATCAGTTACCCCGAAGATAAATTTAACGCGTGGAAATAAAATATCACGCTAACGAACCCTTCCACAGATTTCAGAGAGGTGCAAAATACAGGAAGAAACGCTCAAGCACGTATTAAATGCATGCATTAACGCGCCTCCGCAAGTCGAGTGGGTCACTGCTAACCCACGATATTTACTAAAAGCAAGCTTTTTCCAACAGCCTCCGCCTACTGTTACATTTAATATTAACCTAGGTCGAGATATTTCCATCGTCCCACCTTCTAAACGCGTCAATCTCTATTCCATCAAGCAACCAAAACCCAATTTCCACGCTGAACCTCCGCAACTCAAACAGAAGGTAGCCGTCATTGAACGCTTTAATACGCAACGAAAGGAGCAAATTGACCGAATGAAAATGCGTCCAGCTAGGTCGTCGCCTGTCCCTTTCTGCGTGCAAGGGAAATTCGTTACTCTGGTCGACTGCAATTTTGTACATCCCATTTGTGCTTAGGCGCGAGGGTGCCGCCGGCGCGTTACACGAAGAAGCGAGGAGGAGTGCATCCTAGGGAAAAACAGGCACACACATACAGGGGTTCGTCACGTGGCTTGTTACAGGGGGAGGGAAAAAAAAAGCAAGCGAAATTGCGTTAAAGCGGATTAGCCACGCTAGGCTTGATTTAACGAACCAGCTCGTACGGTATGTTTACCATGAATATGAGAAAAGGGACAAGCCTCTTTGTCCAATCCAGAGGAGGGCGAAACGAAAGTTCAGGTCACGTAAGCGACTGCCGCGCGCGCCTAGGCGATCGATGAACTCTACTTTCCGTGTAAACGGTTTGCAGAGCCATCGAACTCTACCCGCGCGAAATGACAAGAAGCCTAAAACCCAACCCAGGCGACGACGACACTGCTCCTCTCCCTCGGAAATCCGTGACCCACTTGTCTACCCAGCTTTGACTGCCGCGTTCGTAGAAACGTAGATGTGTGTGTGCGTGTTTCTTGGGGAAATTTCGAAAGGGTGGAGGAACAAGTCTTTTGTAGCGAAAGGAGTATGTTCGAACTGCGCTTTTTACGAGGAGAAGTTTCTTCTTTTTTCTTTTTTTTTGGTAGTTTGACCGTGAAGTGGATTGAACTGAAATGTGAAGGGGAAGTTTCTGTGTCTCGTCTATTGTCTTGAGGATAGAAGACTATCTTTCGTAGAAATACGTGCTCTGTATATGTGACAAAGTAGTGAAAATTGCGAGTGAATCGTTTTTAAAAAATCCACTGATTAAATAGCAATTCGAATCTTCAGAGTTTCTTTTTTTTCGTAGTTTTACTTAGAAATGTAAAGAAGGATTTTCTGTGTCTCGTCTAGTGTCTAGGAGAAAATATACTAACTTTCGTAGAACTGTGCTCTGTGTGTGAGAAAAAGTAGCGAAAATTGCAAGAAAATCATTTTGAAAAAAAAACCTCTGATTAAATAGTAATTCGAAACCTCACATTTTTTGGTAGTTTTCCCGAGAAACGTAAAGGAGGATTTTCCTTATCTCGTCCATTGTCCATGAAAAAATAGACTAACATTCGTACAAACGTAGAGACGAGTAATACACCGTGCTCCGTATGTGCAAAAAGGTAGTAAAAATCGCGAATGAATCATTAATAAAAAATCCTCTGATTAAATAGTAATTCGAATCCTCGTTGTTCTTTGAAGTTCCATCGTGACCCAAGTATAATCCACCTAGCACATTCCTCGTATTCTTTGAATCCCATCTTTTTAATACTCTTATTAAAAAGCAGATTCGTACCGTGAACTACCTTTCGTTCTAAAAGCGAACACAAAGAGAAAGAGAAACCGTGACTTCTGGATCAACTAATCCTCGGTGAAACGAGACCGGTAAGAAATCTTTCTACGAGGGGATCCCCAAGGCTCGCGCGCGACGGTCTCCTCTTCTAACGTAAATATTAATACCGTAAAAGAATCGAGATCTCTGCAGGGTATATTTATTCCCCGTTCCCACGGCGAAGCGTATCAAACGTCCTATTTCGATTCCAAGTAATGCTAGCCGCCGCGATCCAATATCGGCCGGCCATAACTCCACCCCCGACAAATCGCAATTCATGCACACTGTACGGGGCAGAGCGTGGTGAACGAAGGTATTAGGAATTCCTCCGGATGCGCTCTCGAAAGATGGAGACGGTATATATGCATGAGTTACGCGTTCCTGGCGAGCCGGGTCGATGAGTCATTAGTAGAATCGAGGCGGCGAGCGTGAACTCCGCCCGCGGAAACACGTTGTTACGAGAGCGTTGCCAACGGTGGCCGGCCCCCTGGTTGTTGTGTCGCAAGAATACTGATAGTTCGATAGTTCCGAATGTAAACGTGTTTGCGGTACACCAGAATCTGGCTATTACGTTGTCTGGCGCGGCGATTCAATTGGTTATCGATCGGTGAAAATTATGCCGAATTTTTAACCATTCCGATAGGAACGGTCATTTCGCTGGTGAACTTCTCGTGAATTTTTCAAGGATACGGGCGATGTAATAAAATATTGTTCGGTTTGATGTTTTTCTTGGGGGGAGTTTTGGCAAGAGATAGGAAGAGTAGGTAGATTTAGCGATAAAAGTAAAACGAACGATGTAAACGGGGGAGGGAAAGGTTCGATTTCACGGTGAAGTTCGATTGGCTGGTTTTTACGAATGCCAATCGATAACGCAACTCCCAGAGCTCGAAGTTTAATGAGTGGAAGCAGCTGTCCAGGTGGCATTAGTCACCGGGATGTAATTTGTAGTCCACGCCCTGTTTCGCGCGCGTGTTTACGTGTGTATGAAAACGAGAGGACGTAGCACGTGAGCGGTGGGTTTGCGTGCTAGTCCGAGAAACGATGCCTTTAACGATGATGATTCTTTCTATGCTCTCCAGAGTTCGAGATAAGAAAGATCGTTGACAAGTCATTAAGGTTACCTACTGTAACGATGCACGTTACTTTTAATATTTTGAAGTGATTCACGCGTATTCGCGCGTTTAATTAACTATGTGGGAATCAGTTAAACTTTGATAAATTTATTGTAAGTGAATCGATATACGTCGCGATCGAACGTTTGTGTCATGCGAGTGCTGTGTGTCAGGAAAGAGCTTTGTGTTACGTGAGTGCTCTGTGTCACGAGAGTTCTGTGTGTAACGAAAGTGCTTTGTGTCCCAAGCGTCCGAAAAATCAGAATTCTATGCAACACGCATAGGCAAAACTCAAAAACTCACCTCCACTAAAAAAATGTCTAAATGTCTAAAGTTTTAACCCAGAAGAACAGTAAATTAACTAAACTAGCTATCGCTGTGATCCAGATCGACAAATGTTTCCGCCTAACCCTGCGAACCTGTTTCGTGCCTTACCCAAAACGCAACACCTACAATGCCAAAGACAAAGCAACTAAAGATAATCGATTCGAAATTGGATCAACACTAGATACAGGCAGAGTCGTTGATTTAGATCCACTAGAATATCGTATCTAGATGCTCGCCCCGAGAAGCCCGAGAGTAACGTTCGACAAAGCAACCAAAGATAATCGATTCGAAATTGGATCAACACTAGATACAGGCAGAGTCGTCGATTTAGATCCACTAGAATATCGTATCTAGATGCTCGCCCCGAGAAGCCCGAGAGTAACGTTCGAAATTAATTCCCGTTTGCAATCGAGGCTGCAGCAGTAGCATCGGTGGTACAGTTGTGACCGCTACATTTTGCGCTGCATCAATGAAGTTAACAAACCTAGCATGCGTCGCTTACTCGAACACGGTCCCCGGTTCGACGTTCCTGCTCACCGCTAATTGTCCGAAAGACATATAAATCCTTCTGTGAGCCAATAGGATCGTCGATAAAGGGACAAACACGCTGGCCTTTCGGCGAGAGTATCGTTTCTCTTAATTACAAAGCACCGCAGTCATCGGCGCATATTATTTTCCGGTTCAATCGGAACCATGCAGCGTTACCGTTTTCCAACAGCGTTAAACACGGCCAAACGAATTCGATAAATTACCGCAACGAGAGAAGACAAGAGGTGGAAAGGGATCGGATCAAGCGGAACACGGTAGCGTGATGGTTAAACAAGCGTTAAACGCGCGTTTGTTTACCTGTAAAATACGATTTACCCCGTGTAAAAGTAACTCGCGGACTGTTGCGACCTGATGAGGACGCAACGAAGTCTCGGTTCGGCGGATTATAGCAATAAACAACTTTTGGCCGCCAGACCGAGGGGCCGACGTTCGGAAGACCGCAATATACCCCCCGTGGACGCACCAGCGCGACACTTAGACAATAGGTCCCAAAAACACTCGGGACCATAAAACATTCGTTACCAAAAGGTCACAGTTTTCGTCGACCAATAGCCGAACACACCACGTTTTCCACCTCCATAACACAACCACCAATCAGAACCAACCTAATGCCTATACATTCATCTACACACCTGAAAACCGACAATCACAGTAAAACGAGTGCACGAGACACATCGTCAAAAAAAAAAAACAACCGAATTTCAACTAAACATCTACCAAATATCTACAACGAACCGAAAGAAAAACATCTAACCCAACAACCAAGTTTCAATACCCTCGAACTCCTGGTCATAAGACTTGATCAAAGTCCTCGACGCAACACGGACAAATATGAGAAAGAGGTCGAAACGAGATGTTGGTCGCGAGATGAAATTAGGGGAGGACGATCACTTGTAAACGAAATAGATCCGTTTAGTTGGTATTATGCATTGCGACGCGTAGATATAATCAGGTTCCACACACGGCAAATAACATCGATTCTCGGCGGTCGCTATTATTGGACAAAGTGGTCGGACAACGTGGAAGCCGCAGAAGCGATTTTCCTTTCGTACCTGGGTATACTCGGGATTTATCAAGTGATTGATTCCAATCAGTTATCCAACTGTTTATCGAATAATCAATGCCGTTGTCTGTTCCACCAATGCATAGGAAATTACATTTCACGGACAAGCAAGTGAACGAGCCTTCGTCACAGAAAATTTATATATACAGACCCTGTTGATCTACCGTTTCATTTAATACAGACGCGAAAGTGGAACAAATCCGATGGAAATCGCGAGAAAAAGAAAACCGCGACGCGAGCCAAGAACGCTTTAAAATAACCACTCTGTTAACCTTTAAAGATAAAAGAGGAAAAGGGGTCTTTCGTGTTTCTTCGTAATCGCGTTTCTATTTAAGCAAGGTTTCGCAACAACGCACCAGTTGATTTGAATATGTAAATAAAAAGAGAACTACTCGACTATATTTCTCGCGTAAAAAAATAACGCAAAAATAGTTGACCGAAAATATCGTTTATTTCGACGCGTTCGATGGAAAATACGTGAAAATAACACTTGGAAAAATCCTTCGATCGCACTGGTCAGCAGCCACGCAGTAACGTAGTCCCAATTCGAGCGCCAAATTGTCATGAAAAATGCAGGGAATATACCTAACCAATCTCCCCGAACGTTCGAAAATTAGACCCTTGTTCGTGAAACAAGCCAACAGAGCGGCGGCGGTAACGTATCCAATTCGAGCGCCAAATTGTCATGAAAAATGCAGGGAATATACCTAACCAATCTCTCCGAACGTTCGAAAATTAGACCCTTGTTCGTGAAACAAGCCAACAGAGCGGCGGCGGTAACGCAGGACGAGGGAGACAAACAGCGTAGTAAATCGTGGAGAGGAAAGAATGACCGATGCTAACGTATAGACGGGCAAACAATATTATAAGCTAATTTCCGGGAATCACGTGCCGTTTGTTCGTTACGCAGGTACGCTTGTGGATTAATTTCATCGAAATGGCGCAATAGACCGCTGCAATATCAATTTGACTCCGCACATGGCTCATCCTGGCTCGTGGAATTGTAAACAGACGCTGTTCGACGAAGGGGGAAGGGGAGAGGATTCTCTCGTTCCTAAATTCGTTACGCCGAGTCGTTTAACTTTCTCATCGTCGCGTGGTTCCCGCGGATTATTTAAATAACGCGCCATCCCCTTCCGCCTCGTTTCACAATTATCGATACGAGTCCAAGTTTTACAGTGATACACACGCTTACACGTATGTGGAGGTGATAGAACGTCCGTGAGAGAGTTTAGTGTGGTGGTATAGTTGCACGAAGAAAAAATGCTCGAGATAGAAGGATAGAGAGCGAAAGAGGAGTGTTTGGACGAGAGTATAGTCGGTGGAAGCGACATTACGAGGTCGTGAAATCTGTCACGATACGGGTAAGGTAAAAACAGCAATTCGAAGGAGATAAGCTCTAATCTCACTCAAAGCCATCGATATCAACACAGAATTGCTAATTTTTATCAATACGAAAATTACTATTGCGCAGGAAGAGACAGAAACTTAACCCCTTAACGCTCACGTGTTTCTCAGCTTGATGCGCTAAGTAAGATCAATTTTTTTCTTTCTTTCAATTATTTTCTAGGCGTATAGAAATTAATTTTAAAAAAGTGCACTTATAGGACGATTTCTCGTGCACGTGTGAGTCACAAGCAAGATCGTTAATGGGATAACACCGTTTATCTTAAACGAAAGATCGTAAGCAAAAATTTTAGATATCAATTAACAAATGACAGATAGCCGTGGGCGCGGCTACATCAATCAGTGTCGCCGCTTAATGCTTTAATTTACGAGCTGACTGTATAGCTTCCACCAACTGTACCTGAGAATCTCGTGTGAGCGAAGGATACGTGGCCATCCAAGGATTTGGGTTAAACGTCGGTTAAGAATGTCTGCGTAGAGTGAAAGGAACGGAGAAATAAAGAGAGACTGTGCAGATGCGAGAATAAATTAGAGTCAAAACGATAACAGAGAAAGAGAAACCTTGCAACCACTGTTACAGCGTATTCCTATAGCTATTTAAACGTATATATTTGCTATTGTTCCTGAAATTAGAGCAAAATTCGCCTATTGAACGAAAGTCCTTACACATACACACGTTCTCTGTCTCTTTCGTGCAAGTTAATGCTAATGCGGGGAGTTTAGAGGCAGGTTCGTTTGCATTCATGATATGGCGTACTTCTTGAACGATTAAAATTGCTAATCGCTTCAGCAAGACTGGATTGGTCGAGTGTTGTTTTTGGCTGCGAGAGAAGGGAGGAGGAGGAGGAGGTTATGTTCGAGGGTTCGTCGAGCTTCGCGATATCGCCTAACTATTTAGTATGTGCTGAACCAGAGCTTTCTCCCTCTGTGAATCGGTGAGAAGTTTAGTTATCAGAGAGAATGCTAATTAGCTCGCGGAATAATTCGCAGCGTTCGGTGAAGAACTCGAACACATGATTCGTTTTCACGTGCTCGTGCATTTTGTGCAACCTGACGATGTGGAGTGTATACATGTATCGTGCGACGGAAATTTCAATACGATATTTGCTTCGTTATTTACTACCATTCTTTCTGGGGGGGAGAAATGGATATTTTATGTCATCTCTGTTTCGAGAAAAATGGGAACGAAGCGAACGTGTTTCTTTAATCCAGAGATAAATTTCACGCCGTAATTCCGTTATTTTTACAATTGTAAAAAACACCACTGAATTTATTTGTACATTTCTCGAAATATTAGGAATTCTCGAAATGTCAGGAAAAATTCATTAGACGAACGTAAGGTGGTTACAAGTACGATAAGAGACAACGAGCTGTCTAATTTGCATTTTCGTAAAAGAGAGAGAGATTCGAGAATGCCACGCGAGCATGGTGCAAGACCAGAAGCGAACATTCCGCACAGAAGCGGATGGACCGCCACCACATTACACCGATACCCGATATCGAGAGCGTCTTCCTTTTAATGGATACGCCGATACGCGGACTGTTACCTCCGGCACACTTTTATGGCAATCAATCGAAGCCGTAAAACCTTCTCAAGTCAACACGTGACCCATACAGATCTGGTTTCCCCGGTGCTGACCACCACCGTTATAACGTCTCGAGGAATGTTACAACCTTGCCACGCTTCAATTATGTCCGTCTTGTTTATGTTCGGGACGTGTCGAATCGAGCTGAATCGTTCTTGTCCCTACTACGCGATTTGCAGGACGCGTGGAAAATTTCAAACAGCCCACCCCGAGGAAGCGTAGACAGTCTCTTAAATTACCGTCTTTGCAATTTGCTTCTGGGAATACTAGAATTACCTTCTTAACCCTTTCACTGCTTTTTCAAATTAGATTAATTCTACATTTTTCTCAGAATATTAGAGTTACCTTCTTAACCCTTTCACTGCTTTTGCAGTTTCCTTCTTGAAATGAAATTAATTCTATATTTTTCTGGGAATATTAGAATTACCTTCTTAACCCTTTCACCGCTTTCGAAGCTTACAGGTATTCTAGGAAAATTCTGGGACGATGGATAACATCGACGCCTCTAGACGCTTTTATTTTCATACATTACACTTAGGCCTGGCGACTCTTGGCCCTCGAGGCGAAGAATCGAGAAATGTTTTTCCAAACATCTCCGAGTTTCTTCGTCCTCGAGGACAAGAGTATTGCCTCGGCAATGTAGGCCCGCAGCCCCACTTCCTGGGACTTTCCCAGGACTACTTAATGGAGCCCCGAAAAAGGCACGTAGACCTCTGCACGCGTATCATATAGCTTACACTTAAAATTAGTTTAAGCATTACCGTTTCAATAAATATATTTTTGTTACCAAACTTCGCGAGTAATCATTTGCACCACGTCACTTCCAAACACGCTTCGTAGACACTGATTATTAACGCTACCTATTAATTTCAGCAGTCAAAGGGTTAAACGCAATCTAATATCATTGCCAAGAAAAAGGCTATTCCAACTAAACTTCAAGATTCTCAAATTTAATTTTCTATGATCTCTCGTGAGATAGAAACGCACAGTGTTCGCTCTTAGCGTTCCCCGATTGACAATCACGGAATAAAGAACGAGTTAAAAGTACCGTACGATCGGCGAATTCGTATGAGCAAATATGGGACTTACCTTAAGCTGATGTTGCGGTCGTCTGAGCGCACCCTGGTCCCGTCGTCCGCCTAGTCGATCGGCCTCCGCTTCCAATCCCTCCATCGAGGACTCAGCTTCGCTCAACCAAGCCAAGAACTTGTCCAGGGACCGGTCGAAGTTGTGGAGGGAGTTCATCGCGGAGTGCAGCAGTTTTCCTCGATTGATGATACTAAGAAGGATTTAATAGGTATAGCCTCGTCTCGATGCACCTTCGCAAAAATCGTCTGGCTCGCGTATAAACAGAGTTTCTTTGTCAGAGTTTCAGAGTTTCAAAATCGTTGGCACGCAACGCCCTTGTTGCCAGAATTTGTGTTTTTCTGGAAGTAGTTGGCTTCGCGAGTTCGCTTTCGAGTGAATATTTCAAATATAATTATTTATCGTTAATTTCGAACAAATTATTTTTACCGAAGACGTAGAAAACTCGTGAAATAAAATTACTCAAAGCTAAGTGCGGTGCTGATCAATTAATATTCATAAATCATCCCCTGAATTGGTGTCGAAAGTGGAAAATATTAAACCGAAAAATCAGAGCGCAAGGTTGAAACATCGATCCAAAAGTCGACATAAAATTCGTCACGGACTCGTGGGACGACCTAAGATAATTAAGACAAATCCTCGAGCGCGAACAATTCGACGTGACGCGAAATCCGCGTAAATAAATCCAGAACGGAAGCTTTACAGCGCGACATACCTGGTGTTCAGATTGTTGTATCTCTGATTGATGGTCTCGGTCATTTTTTTCACGCGGGTCGTGTCGTCCTCCTGATAAACGGCGATCAGCTTCTGCGTGAGCTGATTGAACTGCTCGATCTGATGCTTGTACTGATGGAGCTCGGCGTGGAACGACTGCAAGCACGAACGGCGACGAAATAAAATGAAAGGGGGGAAGGTCAGCGTCGAGGCGGGAAAGTTATCTCGCGACCAGCTTCCACTACGTTCACGGCGCGACGAGTCGAAAGTCGCTGTCTGCCGATAACTCACAGGGGGGAACTTAAATTTTCCTAGAGTAGAGGCTGCTGCGCCTTCTCCAACTTTTATGCCGCTATTCCGTACCGTGGAGAACTTTTATTTCGCGACTGATTCGCGTCGATAAAACTTACGATCATCCAGATTAAACCGTCGAACGAGAAAACGTGTTCCCGTTCAATTACCCCTCGGTGTTTTAATCTAAAAGTAACCGGGCGACGGAAACTTGGCCATTAGGGTGGATTGAAATTTCTTCGAGAAAGAAGATCTCGTAAAATTGCAAAAAAATTCGTAAACAAATTCGACAGCTGTTTTCCAGAGAAGATCGTTAATTCATCGGTAAACAGATCAATTACGATAATCCGAAGAGAAACAGATCGCCGGTGAACGTCTATAAAATCCACCCTATCACCGTTAAAACGAAACATACACACGAAAGTAGGTTCTCCCGCGAAGTACAGGGAGCTCGAGTATTATTTTAGGACCATCCTGAAGCGAGGAAAAACTCTTACCGTTGGATCGTAACAATACTCGGTAATTAAACGATCCCGCCCTATACACTCGCTCCTGTTTAAGCCTCAAAGGGTGAAAAAAGCTCGCTGTACGAAACAAAGGGGCCGACCGTTATTTTTTCACCCGACCTAGTGTGTAACGGTTACGTGGCTAAACAATATAGTAACGATGTATCGGTGAAAAAAGGATCCAACGTTCGGATAGTTTCAGCTGTAAATGAACGCGCGAAGAAAGGACAATATTCGACGAGGAGAGAGGGTAAACCGTTTGACAGAAACAGCGAGAGAGAGAGAGAGAAGAGC
>NW_017100218.1:1200764-1215023 GCF_001263275.1 Habropoda laboriosa
AAGCCCGGGCGAAGGCTGAATCCCGAAGATACAGCTTTCCTCGTCGAAATAAATTATTCCATGAATATCTCATTCGGCTCTTTTGAATGTAAACAGAGTTCCGGGCCGCGTGATGTACTACGCCGAGGTGCGATCTCGCGTTGATTGGGACTTTGGACGTTCCTTTGCCTGCTGCGCTCCCGTTGCACGTCGCCATTTTTTGCCCCCTCCGCGAGTCGCGTTATTCTCGTACATGCAAAGCTGGGAAAGGTTGTTAAAAAGAGGTTAGTAGCTGCTACCGGGATGAATACCGATCCGTTCGTTCTCTTTAATCGCAGTCGCGGCCTGTAACGAAGCATCTAACGGCCATTATACTCGCGACCGTTTCCTCCATTTTTATATCTATTTCTCCCTCGTTGCTCTTTTCTCTTTTTCTCTCTCATTCGAGAGCAATTGCAGCAAATGCTCGCTCGGCTAGATTGTACGGGGAGAAGGAAGAGAGAGTGAGAGACTTTATTCGGTCATTTTCGTAATTTTCCGTCGGCGTGTAATTAGATTAGGGGATTACCACCCGGGCTGTCTTAATGGCGGATGAAATTTAATATCGCGGAAGGACAGAGAGAGAGAGAGAGCTCTTTTTCAAGTAGCCAGGCGAGAGAGTGTGTTCGGGAGCATGCGAGTGCGTGAGCTAGAGTGCTCAGGTATCACCTGTTTATGCGCGCAGGGGGTGAGTGTTCTCGAGGCTGGATGGTGAGAGTCGAGTAAGACGTGAAAAGTATTTTACAACGACGTAACGTGATACATTTAGTAAGCGAAGTTTCGATTTTTACGAATCCCCGGTAGCTCTCGTTCTTCGTGCTTTATTCCCCAACCCTTCTTAACTCCCTCGAACCTCGATTGCACTCGAACCTTTAAGAATACTACATGTCTCTCTCCCTACGTCGAGAAGAAAGAAGAAAAAAAAGAACGTATCGACAGAGAGTCGATATAAAGGTACATTTCAATTCGAACTTCAACTTCAAACAGCCACTTGATCTACTTGCTTGCCATTCACCCCTAACGCAGCAAGGTTCGTTCACCCCCTCGTCGTACAGTACCCTCTATCAAAATCCATCCGATGAATATTCGATTAATGTAATGGTTCTTTGACACATCCTATACGAACGTGAAGTAAGGACGAACGAGAGTAGAGTAACCTCGGTTAGAAACTCTCTCGCAGAAGTATGTAGGTCAAAAGTGCAAATTCTTTCGGTGCATTCAACGCGACTTTTAAATTTAATTCACTCGTTCCACCGGCAAGGACTCCTCGCTCTCTTCAAGAACTTCAAATGAAAAAAAAAAAAAAAAAAAAAAAAAGTAAAAAGAAGGAGAGAAAAATGTCCACGACCCAGCAATTTTCCGAATAACACGTTCCGCGAGATTAAAGCCGGTTCTTTTCATTATTTCCCTTCGTCTAAAATTGATTACTATCATCCGTCGATCGACAGGCTGCAATTTTAACTCCCCTCCCTTTTCACCCAGGCCCATTTACCGCTGCCAATAACACACAGAATTCCCAAATGGTCATTCATCCGGAGCCCCTCCTAATCGCGATCAACGCAATTGCGGTGATCAAACGGGGAGAGAACCGACCTCGGTCTGTCCGTTGCACCAGCCATTGACACGCTCGGAATAAAGAGCAGGTAAAGAGGACGAACCACCCTGCTCTGCTGTCCGGTTGACGGTCGGTTTTGCGCGCGCGGGCACCAAGCAGCAGGTTAATGCAGAGCAGCTCGGGCAAGAAAGAAAAAAAGAAAAACAGAAAGAAAGAGAAGAAGGGGGATGTGGATAGAGAAAAATGCCAGGGCGTACCTTTTGTTCGCGTAGCTGTGCCTCGAGAACGTCGGCGGTGTGCCCGACGGCCCGCATTTTCTCCAGCCGAGTTTCCATTCGCGCCAACCAGACCTCTACCTCGTTCCTCTTGGCCTCGTATCGCTGGCTGTCCCCGAGCATCGCGTCCAACTCCGTCTTCCTCTGCATCATTTTCGAGTTCATCTCGTCCCAGTGCTCCCTCAGCTTCGTAACTGCAACAACAATCGGGCAGCCGTGCCATTTCAAACGGTTCCACGCTTACCATCCTAGACGTTCCACGTTCCCGTGTTCCTTCGACGATTGTTCTACGTCGCTAGGATATTGAAATGGGCGAAAAGTGACGCATGCCGGTGACGACAGGCGTGGATGAAAGGCTGTTGTGAAACGGCGAGGGGACGACTGTTGAACATTTTCCAGATTGACTTGGTGAAAGAGTGGTATTTTTCACGATACGTTTAGGGATACCTGTTCCGTTTAGCGAATTTCTTTTTTACGTACTAGATTATCGAAATATGATGTATGCCAGCGATGAAAGGTTGCTACGAGGGGATGATTCTCGTGATAAACGAGGATTGTTTCACGCTTCCAGGCTGAGTCGAAACGTTATTGCATCTGATAAAGATGACCGATAGAGATAGGCAGTCGCTTTTCACGACAGATCATGATTTATGTCACTCGGTGACAAGTAGTGTTTGTTTAGTATTTACTCGTGACTGAGCGAAACACTCGTGAGATAGGATCGGTCGAAGATAAAGAAAAACGCGATGGTGAATTAACCTGTTGACGTATCACGCGAAAAATGTCGAAGAACTTGCCGATAAAGGGAGCAAATCAGTTCGTTTCACCCTCGTTTCTATCTTTTCCGTAGAAAGCTTCATCTGGTTATTACAACCAATCAGACGCGTTCTTCGTAAGAGCAATTCGAGAAAATAAAAAAAACCCACCCACGAGAATTAAACTTTCATTCCCGCCCGTTGACGTTGGTGACGTTGGTGGTTCGCATGAATAAGTAAACCCATCGAAGCTATTGAAGGATCTCGTTTCCAATTAATCGATCGTCACCGATTCGCTCCGGGGGGAACGAATTTTATTATTCACAGCGTTCGAACGGAACCGAACAACGGAGACTTTTTAAATAAATCTAAGAACACCAGTCGAGTCGCATAATCGATTCACGTTTCGCGGTGGTGTTAAACGTTCCCCGACGCACGCTCCAATTCGAAGAGAGTGAGAAAGAGAGGAGGGTTGGGCGGTCTGTGTGCAAGCTCGTTAATCGAACGCGAGGAAGCGGGCTGCTGGCACGTGTTCGTTGTTTCAAGAAGCACTTCTCTACTTCGGTGGAGCTAAAATCCACGTTGAAATTCGCGCCAGGCGCGAGGAATCAGCTGGAAGGTGTCCAAGCTGGTACAGCTTAGCTGGTAGAAGGACGCGTGGCTGGGAAAGCGGGGCGCAAAGCACATTGGCAGCGTTTCAACGTTCGTTTCAACAACGAAATTTCCACGCGTGGACAGCTCATGAAGGAAGAGAGAAACAGAGAGAGAGAGAGAGATTCAATACAGTGTACCTTTGATGATGCAACGCATGTACACGATGTTTCGCGACAGGGTGCCGGCGAACAGGACCGAGGCTAAAATGAAAACAACGTGATTCAGAGTGTCAATCTTTCCGGGCTCTCTTTTTTTTTGTTTTTTTGATAAAATTGTTAGATGCGTGCTTGAGGTTGAAACAATGGTTTTGTGATAAAATTCTGTTATTCCTTTTCGTGATTGAAAGATCTATAGATCATTTTCGTGAGTGAATTTGTATATTTGTTTTTGTTTTTTTAGAAGGTACGGGTGAACAGAATAGATTTGAATGAAGCGTTACAGGGTTGTTAAATCGTGTTTAGTATCCAGGTGAACACAGATTGGACGTAACCGAAAACAGAGGTGAATTGCGTAATAATTCCCGAAAACAACGTTCCGTTCGCTTATTGCAACGCAACTGCAGGGGACGAATGCATAAACACTCGAGGCGATGCAGTGTATCATCGTAGCAGAGAAAGCGTTGATAACGTGTATATCGTGGAAAATTGAAAACACCAGCAGAAAAACGAAGAGATTTAAAGAAATTTCAGACACGCGATATTTCTCTGCGAAAATATTCCGAACATTTTTATTACACGCGCAACCGTAAAACGCATCGATTTATAGGAAAGAACCAGCTGGTGTGTTGCCGGGAAAGAAGGCAATTTACACTTACAATAAAACTCGTTAAATAAAGCAAAAATTTCTCCAACGTTCGATCAGAATTAAAAAAAAAAAAAAACCAAAGCTACACGTCGGTACGCGATAATCTTAAATCAGCCGAGTATAAAGGGAAAACGAAAACACGGTGGATCATCGTGGTGCGGTGTTTGCGTCGATACATCACCGGGGCTAATTTTCTCGCGGACAGGGAACAAAGAATTACGATCAGAGTGCATTCGCACGTAACCGGAAGCATATGCTACGCTCGCAGACTGATATAATCCGACAAGCCACGCATGACAGACTAATGTTCGAAGGTCTGAGGAGGGAAGAGAGCGTGGACTCGGTACGTGAGCCAGGGATCCCGGGACCGGAAGTAAAGTGGCTTGATCTATCACCCCTACCAAGTCTCTAAAGGGGCACCGAGCAAAAGACGAGGACGTTGTCTCAGCCGCTGCTCTCGATGACTTATTACGAGAGCAATTCGCTCTCATCGACCCCTACACACCATGGCCTACCCTTCTGAACTCGTGTCACAGGCGTGACAAGTGTTCGACGGGACATTAAAGATGGCACGTACACCCTTCAAGCCCCAAAGGCCTAGGAGATCGCGGCAGTCTCGCACGGCAAACTTGGTCACGAATGTGTCGCTGCAAATCGAACATTGCTGATGGATTGTTCGTTTAGCTGTTGTTGGTTATTGCGCGGTGTGTTGTGGCGTTTTAAATGAATTCCTGTAATTTACGGCACGGACGGAAAGTGTGGAGGATATATCGAAGGATTAGTCGGTGCAGGATGAAAATTACCATTTGTGATTTTGGTACGCTGTCCGTTTAAATACGTAAATCTTGAAATATTGCGAAAGAGTTAAATAGGAGATCATGTTTCGTTATAATTTTGCCACGCGATTATCCGTCGAATTGTTTGTTACTTGGGAAAACGTGACGAGTAGAATTTATTTTGTTTCGAAAGGGGGACGTTTTGTAATTAACGTCGTTTTCGTTCTAATTGGAGATGCTTCTGAAATTTCAACGTGACCTTTGTTTCTTTTTTCTTAAACGAGACAGTGTGCTTTTTTAACCTATTTCGGGAAGAGTTCGTTGAACTAATTCACGAGTGTGTAACAATGGAAACGTAGAGATTGTTACATGGAAAGTCCGTGCATACATAAATTCGAAGCGGATTCGATAAATGAAAGGTACTTCCATTCCACTGGCCCTTTAAACTAAAGAACCCAGGAGAAAACAAAGCGGCTAGAAAGATCGATAAACAACGAAACGCTCATTTGTAAAACTAAATAACTCACCGGTGGAAGAACGAGAAGTTTCTAAAGAACGTTTCAACTACCGAATACACCCTTCAATTATTTTTCTGCAACGATAAACTTCAAGTTTATCGTTGAATTTATCGTTTCACCGGGATCTCGTTGTGCAATTAATTCGACCGACGGGAAGTTATCGCGGAGAGTAACTTTGTTCGGATAGTGTACGCAACGAATTATCGCGTTTCACGTAGGAATAGGTGATAAAGACGTTCGGATAACAGGTGTACGAGCCTAAATTACAGGTACACATTATCAACCGTGTTTAGTCCACGCACAACGAGAGTACAGGCGTGTGTCAATCGAATCGTCCACCACCTCGTATTCTCTCGAGCTGTGCGTGACCATAACTGACGATCGTGATATTCCCCGCAGGGTAACGGGGGCCATTCAACGTGTACGTACCAACTTCGATCATCGTAGCACGTTTACGCGACCAATTCTGTTCATATATCCTAGCGAAAATTCTGTGGAAAATTCCAGAAAATTCTAGTCGATTCGGATAAATCAATATTAGAGGGTTCACAGTGACAGAGTTTTAAGTATGCGAATGCAGAGTTTGAATTATGCGTTATAGTAACTCGAGTATGAAGCTCTATGCGCCTTAAAAGAATTATCTTGATTTTCGAAAAATATTTTCTGAAAATTTCAAGATTTGGTGGATTAAAATTATTTTGAGAATTTTTGTGCACTTTAAAATTAAGATTTCAGTTCTTTTAATTTATAATAATTTTATTACACTAGGGGAAGGAATTTTTATGGAATATTTTTGAAAAGGTGAGATAAATGTTCCAAGTAATTTTTAGCGCAAAGTAAAGTTTAGTATCAAGAGATATTAAGTCTCGCAGGAGGATACAGTGAAACAGTGTCGACGACCCATGAGACAGGGGTCGACAGAGCGCGTAAGAAGAAAATCGTGTAAGTGAGGACTGGTGCAGCTCTCCCTCGCGTGTCTTTTATTACTTAGATGCCTAATGCACCTCTATTAAATTCAGACGAATCGCCTAATATATTCAAATTGGCGGGCTCGCGCCCCGGTAAAGTGAGTAGAGAAGCATTCCGATTGAAATCGATTAAATGCAAGAGGTGGATGAGGTGAGGTTGAACAAAGAGGGCGATGGTTTGGGGTTGAAAGGTAGAAGGGAAAAGGAAGAGGAAACACGGAAAGGAGAGGGTGGGAAAAGGAAGATGGAACACTGGTTACTTTGGCGAAATGAAAATTGAAGTCGAACAAAATCCCGTCTGAGCGCGATATCTCGCCTGGAGACTTTGGAGAGAGAGAGAGAGAATTCTACGTTTTTCAACGACCGATGCACAACCACCGTTTATCAAACCAGGCTGCATACACAGGTGGAATTTAATTGTAAATTCGTAGTAGTAGCGAGAGCTAGGAAAAGGTCGATAAGCCTGGTCCACCAACGAAATTGTCCGCTTCTGCTTTACCACAAGCTTATATGTACCTCCGGATTGTCACAGCGACTGGCCAAGACCGGGCAAATGTGGTCACAATTATCCAGAATGGTTTAATAGCCCCGGTGAAATATATCCAGGGCTTTATTAGGCGGCTCTCGATGTCGACGATCGAGACGGCTTACGGTTATGCGGATACTTGGGCGATATGAAAAGGATGGGTCTCGTTTGCGTTAATGTTTGATTCGGCACTCTTGCGAAATGAATAATATCGGGAAAAGGGTGAAGTTGTTTGAGATTTCGAGAATTGGGATTTTAAGTTTCGCAGATTTCGTAAATTTGAAAATTCCAAAATATGGAAGTTTGAAAATTGGGAAACTTGACACTTTGAAAATTTGAAAGCTTGAGAGTTTGAAAGCTTGAGAATTTGAAAGCTTGAAAATTTGAATATTTGAAAATTTGAAAGTTTAAAAATTTGAAAGCTTGAGAATTTGAAAGCTTGAGAATTTGAATATTTGAAAATTTGAATGTTTGAAAATTTGAACACTCGAAAATTAGAATACGATAAACAATCGACCTCGCAAAACACGATCCCTCTAGTTACCGCAACCACTCGTAAAGCTCGAAACTATTCAACTCCCCCGTCATCCAGACATCAGCCACCAAGATCGTGAACGCGAAAGATGGATCGTAAACCACGATCAATCATAAAACAAGTTGAGGAGCGGCAGTCGTGTTTCGAGGTACGTTCAACTCGGGCCGAACTTCGTTAAGCAGTCTCCCCGGAAAGATTTCCTACGGACCCTTGACAAGTGGATTATGTTCGAACGTGGCTGTACAAAGTTAGCCGAAAGTTGCACGCTCTGTTATACCCCGGGAGTTGGATTTAGAGCTGCCGGTATCCGGATGTCCGAGCAAATAAAGAGAGTCATCCCGCGAATCAGGGAGGACACGGTTGAAAAAGAAGCATCAAATAAGAGGAACGTCCCAACTCCGTTTCTACGACGTCATTTCTACTCTTCTGGTACGTGCGCCAGGTATATCTCTCAGGGTTTGAGTGTCGGTAAACAGCGGCTACGAGCCAACCGAGTGTTCGAGTGCTCCTTCGAGCCGCTGGGGATGAAGAAATTGAAGAAGTTCACTTGTTAAAATTCTAACGCTCGCCGGGAAACTTGGTCCCGTTGCCTCGCGGGAAAAACTTCAATTAAACTCGTAAGAATTCTTCCCGTAGAACCTCGAAGAGTAGAAGGAAGATGAACACACTGCTACGCTTCAATCACCGACCAACGTTCCAAGGAATACGTGTAACGACAGCTTAATTCTTCGACAATCGATATCGACCATTTTTCCTACCATTTTACAAATAAAAATCTACCCATTCTCTGTCGATTCTTCTCGATTTCTCTCACCGGTAAAATCGAACATCTTCTCTCGAAGTGAAATATCAGAAACGAGGATCGTCGGAGACTCTATCGAACAAACTCACAGACGAACCACACACACACACAGAGCGTTACGAAACGAAACTTTGCACACAACCAAATGGAATTTCCGATAAACTCTGGAACGTCGCGACGGTTGGTTCGCGGGATTCTTCTCTTCCATTACCGGCTGGCGGACGAGTTTCTTTCTCGTGGTGGCCGATCGAACGTAGTCGGAATCGGCAGTGGCGGCGGCAAAAACGAGCAGAACGAAAATCGCGGTGACCGAATGGGGAAAATGACGAAGCACGGGTAGAAAGAAACTTAGGGAACAGACGGATACGTGAGACGTGTACAAAGGGGGACATTTTCGAGACGGCTGGTTTCGTACAACCGTTCCAAAAACGCACGTCACACGTCCTTTTCTTTCGTATCTGCCCTTAGGAGGCGGATAATAAAGAGACTAACGGCTCCCGTGTGTTCTCCTCTTGCCGCAAAAGCACCTAGGAGTTTGGGACGCTCGTTCGCGAGGCCATTTGCGCTCCTCTTTGCGTGAAAATTTAACGCGAGACGCACACGGCCACCGGGGTTAAACACGGGATGAGTTTAAGCGATGAACTTCGCGGAGATGTGTTTTGCACGCCCCGGGGAAAGAAACCCTCAAATTCTTCCCAACTTTCCCTCATTTTCTACCTTTCCAAACTACCTTTCCAGTTAATGGAATTCTTCTTTTTTCCCCAGTATCTCCCTCGAATATTCTCCTACCTAAAATACGCGATATTCGACAGAAAGAATGGCGACATTCCACTGTAACAACCGTAGTAAAACGTCGTTAAGAAAAGTATTCCTATTCAAAGAGAAATATCCAGCGTTCCGGTAACTTAACGGATGACCATCTACCTCTCGAAACGTCGAACTATAAAACAGGTAGCCTGAGATTTGCCAATTTGTCTGTCAGTTTTATAACCGCTAGAGCCTCTCCGCTCGTGAATATTACAATGTATCGCGGTCGGTCGCGATAAATCGGCCGAGATTACGCGCGCGTGTCAATGGAACGGGGAGTAATTCAATGGGTGGAGAAGTAGGGTGGGGAACGAATGATAAAACACGAGGACGCTCGAACGAAAAGTTGTTGGGAAGTTCGGAGGCGTAATGTATGACGGCGAGCGGTGAGAAAAATGGAAGTTTCCACGGGAACTCGCCAAGGGACGAGAGAGAGAGAGAGAGGGGGGGGACGAATCTGTTCAAAGACAAAGGGAACGAACCAGCAGAGGGTGCGGCGTTTTCGCGACGCAAATGGAATCCGAATCTCATTAACGAAATCTCCGTTGCAGCTGGCCCGTGGCTGCTGGGGCGGTTTCAACGTTTTAACAATGACACGGTTTTTTTAAACGGGGACGCCGCTTAGCTCGTCCGATTTTCTTTTACGCGCAGCTTAACCGGGATTTACAAGTGAATGTAATTCCCATCCGGCCCTGTGGAAAAAGATCTGGATGAAGCTAATGAGCTCTCAAACTATTTGCTCTTCGAGGCACGGCCACTTTTAAACGGAAACAAAGCGACGTGAACGAAACGGATACTGGATAACCGTTGTGCAAAGTGGCTGTTGGGTATCTGTTGCGATTTTCCGCAACGTGAATCCGTGTTACGCGGAATTACCTGGGAGAAAAGAGGACACGTCGGAGGGAATATTGGCGAAGAATTTTATTTCGATTGCGAATCGGGTAACTGTGTTTCAATTCTATGCCTTGAACGTAAGATACGCATAATTCAGTGTCTCTACGAGCTCAGTCAAACTTACAAAATGTCACAGAAGCAAGGAATAATTTGTTACAAATATCATTTCCTACGATTCTTCGACAAATTCGAGAATGATAAAATAACGTTTTCACGAGCGAGAAATTGAATAGGAGAATGACGATTGCACGCGGGAAAATAGTTGCACAGCGCGGAATTTTCATCGCGAGCCAATAATCCATTATTCTCGATGAACGGCGCGGATAATCGGGAACGGTTCGGAGGAGGCGCGGCGGAGGAAGGACGCTAATTCGCAAACCACGCGAGAAGGAACAATCGAAAGGCTGAACGATCGTGTAAACAGCGTGTAAACGAGGTAACTGGATCGGTGAACGCGAGTTACACGCCTGTCCCCCCGCGGTTTCAAACGCGTCGAACTTCCGCCGGCGTGTTCACGGCGGAATTTCATTAAGCAAACACGCGGCACGCCGGGAGCCGCGCGACGAAACTCGTTACGCGAACCTTATTATAGCGCGGCGTTACAAGGACACGGAGGTCCGCGAGGATCGGTGAACACGAGAGCAGACTCTCGCGAATAAAACCAGACAACGAGCGGGCAAGAACCTCGAACAACGGCCCCGGCGAACAAATTCAAAGTTCACACGTAGACAACGGGTTATCGTTCGAACCAAGTTGCGATAGTATCGCGGATAAAAGCTGCGATACTTCAGCTACTACAGTCTGTACTTCCAACGACAAAACCCCACTTGGTTCGATGAAATTTCAAGCACTTTGGCAACATTTTTTTCACGTCGATCTGCGAGATTTCTTGTCAAATTTCGACGTAAAGTGGGAAGTTTTGTGATTAAGAAAGGAAAGGATTCGCGTAACTTTTCTCTCGCTCTTACGTCCAGTTGAATATTCACGGGGAAAAAGAGCGTTTCGAGGTTCGAGTTTATGTAACTTTTTCAACTCTCGCGTTTAGTGGAACATTCGGAAATTTCACCACCTACTCTTCTCGAGCACCTTTCGTGCAAATTCTCGAAATTATTCTACAAAGTGGTTCCTTTGTGTTTAAATACTTACAATACCGGCGTTGTACTTTTTTCTCTGGGTGAAAGTAACGAATATCGTTGGAAGGTAAAGGTAGATTGAAAAAAAAAAAGGAGGTTGAAGTTTCGGCTAAGGTGTACAGTGGCTATTTTAATTGGTATTAATCGTTTCGATTCGAGTACTCGTGGACTGACGTTATTTCGCGGTGCCGGTCTCTTCTACGTTGGAAAATTGGCAGCTGGTTCCTTTTTTCCCCACCCCCTTGCCGTATGATTGATCGATCTAACCACTTAGCCACGGAGCTCGCCGAAATTACCCGGTGATTCGTGCAAATTGTTTGCAAATTGCGATCGATTTCGGGGCGTGGGATTGAAACGCGCCGGTAACCGAGAAAAATGAAGGCGAATTTCGCCGTACTTTTCGATCCTTCTAATTACAACGCGTTTCCATCGTTGTTGCTATCGATCGATCGATAGAAATCGCACAGCGGGCTCTGTAACGGAGGAAAAGCGAAGATGAGTAGAAATTCCTTTTAATAACCGACCGTGTGGTTTTTAGATCCGTGGAGATGAATCCGTAGGAATTTCTAAGCGGAGATTCGAAACGAGTTTAAACACGGTATTGTACGAATTCGAGGTGCGCTCACGCTCGCGTAAATTCGCGGAAACACTGTGTGTGTGTGTGTGTGTGTCAACGGATTTCGCGAGAATCAGAGACGATTCAGAGGCGTGGCGGCAAAGGGAAGGCAGCCTGGGAACTTTCAGTTGGTTTTAATGCGATTAGGTCGCGAGATGGGCGGGGGATAAATCAACTCTTCCCTTATCTTGTACCGATATTCAGAAGACGGGGGTAAATAATTCCCGCGTTGGGAACAAGAGAGTGATGGCTTAGACCTTATTTGTGAGATTCAAAATAGTGTGAATAGAGCAGCGAGGGTGAATTTGAAAAATTGAAGAATATCGTTCGGAGCTTCTCTAATTAATAATCTTTACGAATACAGAGATTGTAAATTATCAGGTGTAGAAATTAATTAGATACCTCTTTTCAGAAATTTCGATATTTATTTAGGAAGAAACAAACACAATTTTAAGGATCAGAGTGAGTAGCTTCTTAAAATTTATTTGCAAGATTGACAATTTTGAAAAATTGATGAAAATGATCGAAAGCTTCTGGAATTGATAATCTTTATAAATGCAGGCCGGATCAGTCGTCAATTATTAATTATCAGATGTACAAATTAATTCGGTACCATAAATTCCAATAATTATTTATGAAGAAGCGATTTTAATTATCAGAATAATTTCCATGACTTTTTCATTACTTTTCCCTATTAATCGGGGCAGCTGACAAAATCCCTCTCCGAAATTTCGGATTATTTCGAATATTAAAATTGCGTTCGATTTTTTATGAATACCGAAATTAATACGTGCACCTAATAAAAGGGAACGAAACAGACTAAAAGAAACATCGCGTTACATCTACCCCACTCGGTTTGCTAATTTAAACACTTGGACAGTTTTCGAAACTTTGATTCCTCGTAAGAAATGCCTATACTGAAATACACTCGCCGACTAGTTCGGTTAATTAAATAATCGCGGAAAAGCGAAAGAAACGTCTTCCAGGCAATTACAAAGTATCGATAAACGAACGAGACGAAAGAACGAAATGAAGTCCGCATGGAAAATCGACGCTTAAACGCCTGGAATAATCGGTATCGCGAGAAATCAGTAGCAGAAACGCGATAAAAAGGTCGGAGTATCGAGGCACGTTTGAATCGAAGAGGAAAAACGAAGATGGAGGAACGTAGTCGGCGTTATTTACACACGATTTGCATGACACTTGGCTGGAAAGGCTAAACAGCGCCGACACCTCGTTACCGCGAAGGCTGGCGCAACAACGAAATATTTGCGCTGCTCGTCGCGAGACGGCCGCGCGCATTAAGATGCCCGTGTCGAACAAGAGGCTGAGAGCGCACCGGTGAACCGAGAGGCGGAGAAGCTCCTTAGCCTCGCATCGATTTGCATAGAAAGTGTCCGTTCCCTCTCGGCGGAAGAACGCCGCGGCGCCGAGCGTCGAGAGGAGCCAATTAAAATGGCGATCCAATTCCGTCTAGTCTTTTGCCCGACCGTTTTCATCTCATTTCCCTGACATGTCTATCCCGTGTCTGTCATTTCGTGCAAACGCTCGACGCTGCGGAAAATGTGAAAGAAAAGAAAAAGAAAAGAGAAAAAGTGGGGGAAAAAACAGTGAGAGAGAGAGAGAGAGAGGGGAAGATGAAACGAGAGTAGCTTGAACCTGGATCATTAAGTCTGCCTCGTCTGTTATTCCGACGCAATTTATACAATTTATTCCACGTCCACCAGGGGTACAAGGAACTGAAATTGAGTTTCGCGACAACGAGCGTTCAATTTACCCCTTAATAAGCATCGATTTAAGAAGTTTGCTTGCACGTGAAACGATGGAAAGGGGGAGCATTAAAATGCCTGTGTAGTTTAAGGGAGTAATTTGGGAACAGTGATTAGTAGCACCTTTCCAGAGAGCTAGGAAAATCTTTGGACGTTGGAAAGTGTGTGAAAGAGGTAATAAACGCTTCGATTTCTTCAAGTTTTGAGAAACTAGCGGAATTTGAATTCATTAGCACACCGGCATAGTTTATGACACAGCCAGACGAGAGGATACTTTTGGTAAAAGAAAGTGAATTTATCAGTCAATTTTTAAAATTAAGAATTCTGTAGATACACGAAAAGTATAATTTTATTTCGAATTGTTGCAACTAATTCCCAAGACGTCGAAAAATCCTTAATATTCTCTCTAACAATTTCTCAAACAACCACAGACACGCAACAGTACCCTCAACTTCACCAGCGAAGTAATTTCAATACCGTTCTTCAATCCGTAATCATACCCACAGAATTCCAAGAAATAATATTCTTGCAGCTGAAAAAAAAATCCACCTCCAATACCCAAAAAAAAAATCCGTCGAACATCCAATTTCGCGTGACAATAATCCCAACCCCCTAGTTCGTTACCACAATTGTCCCAATTTTTTTCCAGCGGACGCGCTCTCGTAAACGTTCCCCGCATCTCGAAAGCGGTTAACGAGGGCCCGGTGTCTCTCAAGTGTATACACCTGCGCGTGCACACGAATCTATCCCCGATTCATGTTCGATCTGAACCTCGTTACCGCCAAATTTTCCATGGAAAAACCGGACGATAAAGAAGACAAACCGTGCAATCGGTGCGTGGTAACAGGTATCGA
>NW_017100218.1:1215086-1235618 GCF_001263275.1 Habropoda laboriosa
ATCTCCATTGAACGCACGCGATCGTGAAAATACACGCGTTTTTTCCCACCCCTCTCTCTCTCTCTCTCTCTCTCTCTCCCTCTTTTCGTTTACCAAACCAGCCAATTTCGTTGCAGCCGACGTTCGGTGTGTCGCGCGTCGTTTCACCTGGTGTGCCGTCTCGACCGAGACCGTAAAAGAAAGGAAAAAGTCGAACGAGAAATGAGAGAGAGAGTGTGTCCTGGGAATCGGCCACCGACTGTAATCCGCCGCTTGAAAAATCGGACGGAAACGTGCATCGGTGTTAGATGTGTGCACGTTGAGATCGGACAGGCCGTTTTCGAAACGGACGAGAGGCGACCTGTGACTGGTAATTGGTTCGGAATTTTCGTGTCCTGGCGCAGGATGTCTCTGGCATTTTATTGTCCCATTCTATTTTATTTTATTCTTTCCAGAGAATTTTTCTCTTTTTTTTCTCCTGTTCGATCGTGTTTCGAGAGTTGTGTTCCACGGTAGAGACAATTTTACCAGGAATATTGAGAAATATACGTATACGTATATAAAGATTGTGTTTTACTAGATGGATGGAACGTTACGTATGTAAATAACGTGTCGTAAAAGTGGAAGTATAAAGAACGGTTGGTGGAACTCGGTTAAAACCGTCCTATATTCTGCAAAGTCGAAAGATATATCGGTAGACGTAACCCAAAGACATATTGCTTAAAGCTCACAAACTAAGAACCTTAAATCTATTTAGTCCTCTGCCTGTACTTTGTCACCCACTTCTCCGGGACCTATCGCCACACGGTGCACGATATAACAGAGAGGCTCTAAACCCGAGCCCGACGAGAAACAGATTTTCTAGGCCAGCGGTCTCTACGTATGCCACTTTATTACACGCTGAATCTCCCTATTCGTCCGTTGGAAATCTCGCTCTGTCCCGCTGTCTAAAAAGATATTCATCCGCGTTTCACCGGGAACGAATCTTCCTGTACAGATTAAAAGACGAACAGGCGAGCTTTTAACGAAGAACATTCAGAATATCAAAATACACTTTATTTCACAGTTTCCCTTCCCTTTTCGGTATAGAATTTCTTGCATAAAATTTCAATCGAAACCGGTGAGAGAGAGAGAGAGAGAGAGAGAGAAAAAAGGAGATGAAACGACGGGTTTGTGAAACATCGCGAATCCCAGTTGTGAAGAGAATGACGTAGAGGTTTAATAAGAACACGTCAGCGACGAATTTAATACAGTTTAACGGTATTATTTATCGTCGCCGTCTTATTACGATTTCACCGGTTCTCTCTCCCCTTTTGTTCCGATCTTCTCCCTCGGTATTCTGAACCCGGTCGAACAGGGGGAAAATAACCTTTTTCCTCCTTTTTCTTTCTCAGACACAGAGAGGGCAAATGACCTCGATATTGAGGATGACTTCTGTCTACGCGAAACTCCCTCATTCGTCTGATCGTAATTTATCCGAACTTTTCACCCCCTTCTCGTACCCTTAGACAGACGTCGCGGACGTGACGTGAAAACTACATGCGTCCGCGTGCACAAAGCCAGTCACGTGTATCCGTTGAAAGGAAACCTCTGCCCGGTGAACAACCTTTCGTCCCTGACCGACGAAGGTCGCGAGATTCTTCGAACGCGGATACCTCGGGTCCGAGAAATTTAGGGAGGAGACGCGATTTTACAAATTTCGCTGGCTAACTTCGACGAAATTGGACGCGAAGGTTTCCACCGGTTTTCAGGGTAAGTGTTCCCCTAAAATGGCCAGGCTCACACATAAATTCTTCGCCTAACGTACTGCACAGCGCTTAAGGGATCTGGTAGGTGTACTCTCAGGTGGGATCGAAACATCGATTTTTCGAAAATGTCGGTTGATGGAAGTAGACTGCAATTTTTCACGTCGAAGCTCGTAAAATTGGCGATGTTGTAACGCTTTTATGTATTAAAGCGTACTTAGATTAATTTTATTAAAAATTCAATTTCACGCCTGAATAGCCTCTCTGTGCTATATAAAATTGACCTGTAAAACACGCTAAACTTGGACCAAAAAATATAACAAAGAGAACTGTGCAGTGGTCCCCGTAGATTCATCCAGCTTCCTAAAAGCTCCACAAAAGATTCGATATAATCACTGCATTAAGATCAAAAGAGATTACAGAAACAAGTAGGTAACCTGATTTTCCCCTCACTCGAGGAACCGCTGAACACCTCTTTCTATCGTCACTGATAAAAGAAACATTTAAGCCGATCCAAAGCATAGATATACACCTACACAATAATAACCCCGGCACAAAGAAGCACGTCCATTCAATACACCTCATTCACGAATACCCTTCCATTATACACGCCTAATCCCTTCTTCAACCCTTTCCTCCAGACACGTCCCGCGTTATCAGTGAAACACATCAGCGACTTGTCATTCCTGAATCCTGAAGAAACCACAAGGCTCGTGCGTGAATGCCTACACCGACGAAATGCAAAAAATTCTCATCTAGATGCAAATGGTGGTTTGCAGCCTGGCCAGATTACGTGGCCACGTTGGGAAGAAGAGAGAGAGAGAAAAAAAGCGCGGGCGCAGACGGTTCGATGTACTCGGGCGACACTGTTTACTATCTCGTTACCATGCCTGACAGTGATAAACTCACTCCGGCATGAAAGCAAGGCCACGCCGAGGGGACGAGGCTTTTGCATGCAATCGCGGCCTACGAGTTACGACGGCCTCGCGTCGCCTGCCACCGCGCCGCAACGCGATTCTACGCACGGACACCCGCGACCCTCTCCTCATTCAACCCTCTGAAGCGTGGGCGCGGATAGTTTTTGCGGAATGCGAGGCGAGCAATGGCATGAATGACACCGGAATAAACGCCGTTCTGAAACGTGCCCCGGCTCTGTTCCCCCGTTCCGAGCCTTTGAATCGCCCTTTCTCAACGCTGCCAGTCCATCGCGCGTGTGGGCCTCTCTTCTCACGCTGTTCTTCGAAATCGTTGCACCATAAGGGAATTCAGATAGGCGGAGAAGTAACGCGTTGTGCGTGGAAGTTTGTATTACGGGCTGACGTGGTTGGGATTGTAACGTTGGAGTAGTTTCTTGGTACAGTACCCTTTTTATGGGGTGGTAACTTCGTGCTACATGAAAACCACCGAAAAGAATACTTTTTCACCACATTTTTTCCCCCGTGTTACCGGGGGCTTTATAAACTCGAGAAATTTCATGCATAGAGCGAATGTTTCGAGTATGCATTTTTGTACTGTTTCGTTTGAAAAAGTATGTGACTCTTGTCAGTTGTGGAGAATGTGGAAGGAATCGTTCTGAGTTTCGTTTAGGACAGTTTCGATGCAGTATAACACTCCGAGAACACGAAACGTATTCTCCTAATTTGTATTAGTTCATGAGTTCGCTTTGTGGAATTGGTTTAATAATATGTTGTGAGTGATGGCGTGAGTGTAGTGTGTTTGTCGAATCGTCTCGAGATTTGGAAAACGAGCGGATCACACAGAGAAACAAGGGAGTAAAACAGTAGAACCGCGCTGTTATTGATATCAGAGAGTGCGTGAGAATTTATTGCGAGATATAATAAGAGACCGTTGATCAGATTATCATTATTCCTTTTCACGTGTGTTTATAGTTATTATGAAATTATTGTTATAAAATATATTGCTATTGAGCTTATTATCACGTGTTATACAACCACACGCTTAGCACGTCTTCGATGCAACACGGAATGAATTAACCGTGTTACAGGAGGGTTGTCTGCATCTTGTTTGATTTTACAAGATCAGCTGATCGGTAGGGGTGCCAATTTGCGAAGGTTTCGTGGTAAATTATTAAACCTGTGTTCTCCTAATGTTCTCTTAACGCATTGCCAATCGAACGAATTAGGGTTGAAAAGACGTCTACAAGTGTTAAAAATATTTCTCTGTCAGGAATATTAATAATGTGAAACTGGTTAACTGAAATCTTTTCTCAGAAGAGGACGAAGTATCACTCGTTATAAATATAGATAAACATTCACAACGTTGGAACAGTAAGGAATGAAAGATAAAACCGACGGTGATTGCCCCAAGGAAAACCTCCAAGTTTTCTTCTCTCTTTGAATAAGCTTTTCCAACCTTTGGAACTCCTGTATATAAATAAACAATCAGCCAAAAGTTTGCTGCCACATTAGCAAATTACATCAATATCAAATTTTCTACCAATTCTTCACTAGTTTCACTAGCTATTTTATTCAAGCAAAAATTCTACCTTTTTTTCTGAATAACATGGCGCACAGTATTCCTAAACTTTTATTCCACAGTGCATACAGCAACGAAATATTTCCCCAGCTTTCACGCGACACTAATCAATCCTCTATTAACGTCACTTTAAATTTTCGAAACACCGAATACATTCCTACCGTTGAAATAAAAATAAAACCACATCGATCGTTCAATTCGAACTACCGGTCTAATCAATACACCTTCGATTCTCCTATGTCGCTTTTTCCCATTAGCCCGCAAAATACAGTACTTCTCCTCGCAAGCGGTAAGTTTCACGGTGCAAATAACGAGGAAGAAGCAGACCGAGGCTCCGCGAAAGGTGCAATTAATTATTCACGGAGCGAATCGAAAGTTTTCGGTTGCCAAGGTTTGACGAGCTTGCACATTTCGCAGTTACACGCGCAGCCGGGCGGGCGTTCGCGCGCGGATTCGTTAACATTTCATTTAATCTCGCTCCTCGCGTTTCGCTCGCTCGGCCAGCGTTCACGGTCCATTATGAAGCGAGCGGGAGAAATTAGCGTTCATCAACAATTTAAAGCATCCCGCGGCCTTTATCGTTTTAAATGCCGCGGATGGAACTTTTTTAAATTGCACATAGCTCCGGAAAAATTCTCGGTATCGTTCCTCCCCCCTCCCTCTCTCTCTCTCTCTCTCTCTCTATTACCATCTCGTAGAGATCTGGTAGGTATTTCTCTACTCTAGGTATTGCGTACTCTTTTCGCCCTGATTCTCCAACGCGATCGTTTCACGGAACGAAACCGTGATTTTCCGTGTCGCGAGGACACGACGCAACCCCCGTCGTCGACGACGGGGGAAAAAAAGGTCTCCAGCCATCCAGGATAGGAAAATCGTTTCCGTGCTCTTATTTAAGGATTCAAAGGCGGCCTCGAAATGCGAAACGCGATGAATATTTCAGGCTGGAGGATGCCGGGCTATTAAATTGTACACGCGATTCGCTCAAAGTCCCGCGAACACTTCCTTTGACAGCCAACTCGACTCTCTCCACGTAGCCGATACGTTTCCAGTTCACGTTACAAAGTTGCAACGGTAAAATTACGTCCGTGCTTTCGGCATCGAGGATATGTAGTTCGAAAAGAACTCGCACACACGACGAGAAAAGGACAGCATCGGTGGTGGTAAAGGAAGGGGGGGAAAAAACGTTAGTTTCTGATGGAATCGCGGGACTATTCAACTAGTTTCCTCCCTTTTTCTCTTCTTTCGCTGAAAAATAATTGACTCCGCCGGTGATGAATGTTTAGCCTGGCGTTCTATGAAAACTTAATGGCTTCCTGCGAATCAACGGTAACAGGTAGTTAATTAAACTCTCGAAACAGGAATATTTCTCGTCTCTTTCCGTGGTAAAAATACACGCGGCAAATTCAACACAATGTAACGGATTATTCGACACAAACACCAGATTACACGATATTTAGCTTGTAACACAAGCATCGAGATACAGAGCTCGAATCCCCGGAATACCCTATCACGCTAAATCTCGAGAATGCCTCGTCAGAAAGGATCGAACACCTTCCATCCCTCGAGCACCGATAATTCCTCAAATTACGTGATATCGGATCAAAGCCGTTGCAAGATCCTACTCGGTGCAGGGAATCCATGGGCAACAACAATGGAATATCGTGTGTTAGCCCAAGCATCGGTGATAATTAGCCTTAATTACAATTATCTTCTTAGGAGATAGCGATACTTTATTTAGGAACATGAAACTTTTCGTACCTAATACAGGATACGATGTGTGAACGAAGAGTATAGTCGGTGGAAGAAATATAGGGAGGTCGTAAAATCGATCAGGTGTTAGCCCCCCAAATCTCTTGGTTTCTTTATTTCAAGTTAAATACATTTCTTCTGTTCAGGGTCACGATGTTATATCTCGTTGAATTTGCTTTAATTTCAGTAAAAAAATCGATAATAGCCATCAAGATGACCTTCGGAGAACCATAAATGATATTATAGGCTCTTTGGGACAGTTTATGGCTTGGCCTGCGCCTCTTGGCGAGTGACAAACACCAGACCCGGGTACCCATCGGTTCGGCCCAGCGATATCTTTGCCATTTCGACGAGAGTCGGTTCTTAGCTTCGGTAATAGACGGACGCCGAAGAGTCCGAAATAAACTACTTTGCACGACATCCTGATCTGAGTAAAGTTCATTAGACCACCTCCTACAATATAAACTAATTTCAGTCATTTTTCTTTTTATTTTCAGTAGCAGCGAAAACAATTTAAACGTCGGTTAAAAGTGAAACACTCTGTATATGTTGTTTCTATTTTACGTGTGAAATCTATCTGTAATGTGACATTGCTGCAGACAGAAGTTAGGGTGTGGCATCGTAATCTCCGAGACAGTGTTTCTCAAAGAGGGACTAATCGAATGCAGAAGGTGAGGAATAAAGGAGAAACACGTAGTTTGGCGAATTATACGGCCACGTGACGAAGTGAAAACCTACCCTGATGAGGGCTGTAGTCTGATCGTCGTCGGGCTCGACCGTCCGGTGATCCTGAGGGACCTTCGGGCAGAGGCGAGACGACATCGGACGAGCCCCGTCTCGATCCAACGCCAGACGAGTGTTCCGAGTCCCTGCGATGTCTGGCCACGTGGGGCGAATCCTGGGGGGTTCCGTGACCGGAACTCATTGGTGTTCTCAACGGAGAGCCGTGCGAGGAATACGGAGAACTGGGCGGTTGTATCTTCTCGGCGCCTTCAAGCGAACATCCGCGTGACGGATTGGCCATGAGCCTGAGCGGTGAAGCGCGAATCGCGCGCGCGGCAAGACCACTGGAGAACCAACTCGAGAATCGATCGTACGGATTGAGTTTGACCCGAACCACGAACAGAGGAAACACTCGGTCTCACGCTCGATTTTCAGAGAATTCTGACGTGGGTGAATCGTATATGAGTCGTGAAATTGAATTGGCGAATTTGCAAATTTGGAGATCGAGGAATTCGGGGATTTGGGCATTTGGAAGCTTTGAAATTGAGAAGTTTGAGAATTTGGGAATGTGGACATTCGGAAATTTAGAAATTTGGGAATTTCAGCATTTGGAAGATTTGACATTGAGAAGTTTGAGAATTTGGGAATATGGGCATTGGAGAACTTAAAAATTTGGGAATTTGGACATTCGGAAATTTAGAAATCTTCGAATCTAGACATTCGGGAGTTCTAGAATTTAGAAATTTGAGAATTTGCGAATCTAGACATTCCAAAGTTTCAAAATTCAGAAATACGGCAATTTGTTAAATAGAAAATTTCCAACTTTCACAACTACAGGAACCTAAAAATCCTCAAGTTTCCAAATTCATATCTTACGTAAAACTCTACCTTCCAATGCACCCATACACGAAGCTTGAATTATAAAAGTGCAGCGGCTCTTTGTACCGGCAGCGAAGTTACTGTTTCATTTTCCCTCTGTCTACGTAGAAACCCGGCAAATTGATTGGAAATCGAGTATTCCGAATTTGCAAACAGAATACGAGACAACGAAGCACTAAATCGTACGTGAGACCTCGCGTTTGAAACCGTACGTAGTATAACTTCATACGAGCACTGCACCGCGATGCTAAAGGCGGGACTGGCTTTCATATCAACCAAAAAAAAAACAAAAACAAAAAAAACTGCAATTTCATTTTCCCGCTGAGCGTGTTCCCGCGCTGACTTTTAAAATAATTGAAAACGACCGAAACGCGTGTAGCGCTGAGTAAGCTTCGAGGTGATCCCTTTCAGTCGAGATTGGCTGCTGCACGATCCAAACAATGTCTGTTATCTTTTTTTTTGGTAAATATGCTTGAACCGAAAAAAAAATAGCCTAGTTTCGAAATGAACAAGTGGTGACGTTCAATTTTTCCGCTACCGTATTAGAGCGGTTTTCTTTTTCAATAGAGACGTCAGCCAAAGTGTTATTAAAACCTTCGAGCTTGTAGTTGATTCAATGAAACCGTTTATCCGAAGACGACCTCTCGTATCGATGGATACGGTTCGTTCGGCCACGTTTTAATCGCTGACAGGTCGAACGCGTCGTATTTCATCTATGCAAGCGGTTCAATTACTCAACGCAACAATCACCGTGCGATCAATGAACGACCCAATGACGAATTTCACTGGTATCACGCACCAGGAGAAACTTTCATTCATTCCCAATGATCGTTCAATGATACCAACGCACACCTCTCTAACCTTTCCAACAATTAAACGCCCTGTGTCGATGAAAAAAGAACGAGAAAAAGAAACACACCGAATCGAATTACTTTTCAATAAACGTCAGATATCCAAAAGAGGAACAAAATGAAATTCTCCTCGAGCAAGAACGAACGAAAGATATTCAACGAATCCTTTCACAGAGAACCGAAAAAGAGAAGAAAAAAAACAAGAGCAATTCACCCATCCAATCTCGACTTATCTTTACTTTCCACTCCCTCTTAAACCACGATTTTAACCACAGGTCCCGATCCTCGATAATTACGTTTCATCCTTCGTACAAGCACTCCTCGTACAAAACGAACAATCTGAATCAGCGGGGTCAGCGTGGAACACGGTGCACCGTTCCGAGTGCAACTCAAACAGCGTCAAAAACACGCTGTAATCTCTGTAGAAAAAATCCGTCGAAAAAAAAAAAAAAGAAAGAAAGAAGATCACTTGCTACCTAGCCTGTCCTTACGCACACAAACACAGACACATAGACACGCTCGATCAATTACTTTTGAACGTTCGAAACGTGTTTCCTCACGCTCTCTTTAGTCGGTTCTCCAATGATTCTCCGAAGCTCCTTTTCCCGCAAAAGCACGTTCACGAGCAAAGTGACCGACTAGTACCTTGGTGGACGACCGACGAGTGATGAGAAATTCCCGACAGGACCGACTGATGTGTAGGCGGAGAATGAACGAGACCAGCCGGGCCGAGAGGGTTGACGAACCCATGGATCGGATTGCCGTGCATAGGATTGCCGTGGATAGAGCGCGATGGTACCATTCCGGGCAAAGGTATCCCCCTGGTTTGTACCTCGTGAGAGGAGGAGACGACCGGCACGTTCGCAGCCGGATGACCAGGAACGGGACTACCACCATGTATGGAGCCTCTCCTGTGCTGCGACATAATTGGAATTCGATGACTGCGACGAGCACGAGGACACGACCGGCGGCGGGCTAAGCGACCAACACAGGCACCAGTAGAACCCTTAATGTTCCTGGGAGATCCACGACATCTGTACGATCGAATTCAACGATCTACCGTCTCTCCCCTGGCTTCTCTCCTCTCTTCTGCGTTATCGACCAAGCCTTAAGTCCTGGTATTGATCTAACCTCGTGTCGAGAATGTTTCTTCACCGTTCGAATTAATATAACAGATGGGTAAATTGGTCCTTGGAGTTTACGTAGAAGCTCGATGAGTATGTGTCCGGTAGAAAATGATCCCACGCACGTATACACGCAGAGGTTGGAGTATTAGAAAATTGGTCAGAATTTGTTGGTACGTTGGCTGTTAGAAGAAGACGATACTCTTCTCTATGGTTACTGTAACCGACGATTAATTACGCGGTCCAGAGGTAGCTAGTTGAGGAGTGTAGACCAGCTTCCGTGTATCACGATTATCGTGCATCCTTCCGCGAGAATAATTAACGCGGTTCAGGCTGCAGGATGATGGTCCCTGGTGTGACGCGAATTTCACGGACTCTGAGCGCAGAGATTTATCGCGAACCGTTCACCCCCGTGGAAGAGTCGGGCTACGGCCATTTACATCGGCCCGCCAGGCTGTGTGGATCAGTTCGATGGAAAAAGTTTACGGTAAAAATCGATACTACTGATATGTTACAGGGCAATTTATCGTTGTCGCGAACCAACACCCCGCTTCCTACGCACGGTGAATCGCGATTCTCTCTACCCGGTTTCTTCCTCGTCGTTTTTTTTTTTTCCGACTCGACTTTCAGCAGCTAGAGCAGCCGAACCGACGCGGTTCGCCAAACCAATTTATCAATATTCGATGCGGAAAACTTCTCACGTGGAAGTTCTTCCGGTAGCTAAAAAAAAAATCCCTCCTATGAAACTACGTTAAGCTACCTCTTTCCAAAGTTGTTAGCCCAGGCGACGAGTGATCTTCCGAAAAACACCGCGAGTTTCGTGCAGAGAAACTTCCTTCGTCCAACATGTGACGTTAGAGAAGACGTTTCTCGTGTGTAGGGTAAAAAGGTCGAATTCCCTTTTAATCCTGTCGCTGGAGAGCTTGATACAAATCCCTCTCGCTCTCCACGGGACTCGTAGAAGCGTCGTAGCTCGCTTTAAGCATCAATTATTAACGAAAACAGCGCACGCGTTTTAGAAAGGGGTCGGCACGTGTCGGCACCTTTCTCTGCGTGCCTCTCGACGTCGGTTGTTCGGTGCAGCTGCACTTGCTCTACGATCCTCGTTCAAGGCTTCCTTATTATCCTACACGCGAGCACCAGTGGCGACGATTTCGATGTTATCCGGCGAGGAAGAAAGTTTCCCTTATCGGTGGACGCTCTCTTCTCGTTATTCGACGATCAAACCGCCTCGATTAACACTCCTACGAAAACTTTCTTCGCAGCTTTCGAGCTTCCGCTGTCCACCGTGACCTTCCTACTTTCGACTTGTTGATTTAAGACACTTGTTGGTTTGCACCGTTATCAAACGTCGGTGCCACCTTTGATATGTGTTTCAGCGAGGTTGCTTATGGATACGTTACACAAGAATACTCTGCAACACCTTGGACGATATTATTCACTGAGGCGAGAACGATACAAGGGTGAAAGAAAGTATCGCACAAAAGTACCAGTCGCACTTCGATCAAAGAATATTCCAAAAAAGTCCACTTTTCCTTCACAATCGATTTCGGTATCCCACGACAAATACAACAACGTCTCGAAACTCTTCCGCTAAACTGAGAAAAAGACGAAACAACGAAACGCTACGACAATCCAGAGTTATCCACAGGTGGAGACATCGATACGTCCCCTAATAGAGCGCACTTTTACGCGAGCAACAGCGGAGAAAGTCCACGTGTCGAGCGGCGCGACAAAAACCGTATGCAGCCGGCGGAGCTCCGCTGCGTTTTCCACGTTACACACCTAGAACGCGTCGTTCAGACTCGAGCGTTTGCCACACGTTTTCACGCAACCCTCTCGACTCGCGACAACGATTGCTGCGAGCTCCAAGAGAACGCTTAGCCCCGCGTATATGTGTCGCGTGTGAAAAATCACGAACAGACTATACGTATATAGAAAGAGAGGAAGAGAGAGAGAGAGAGAGAGAACCGCGTGTGCAAGACGCAGAACGAACGAGACGAGAACGTATCGCGTGGAAACGGCGCTGACGTATTCTCCGCGAGCACGTTTTTGGCGGCGGTTGCGAGAGCGTCGCGACGCCGGCAGCGTCGGGGTGAGTCGTCCGTGTGCGACAGGGAGCGGCCGCGCGAACACTGGAACCAACCCATGCCTCCTCCACCACCGGCAACACAACCACCATCGACGATGCCGCACCCTCTCCTCCACCACTACCACCACCGCCGCCGCCACCTTCTCCACCGCCGCCACCACCTCTACTACTACCACCACTACCACCACCACCGTCCACCGTCACCACAGTTACGCCACTACCACCACTAGCAAGCCCCACTAGCTACCACCACTACTCTATCGGGCGGCCACCATCCTTACAACCACCATCAGCAGCCTCCACCATCGGCGCAAACCCAGCACCGGATTCTCTCCTCTACCCTTCTCAACCGCTATCCATTGCCACCGGAGCAGCCAGCTAGCGGCACCGTTTCTCTTCTGTGTTGGTGGAATAACCCCTCGTCGTCTATCCCCTCGACTACCGGTGCACCAGGTAGATACTGACGACGCTACTACTATCCATCCCCCTTCTCTTCTTCTTCTTCTACCACCCTGCCCTCCACCTTCGAACTCTTGCCATCCCTCCGATACACACCGTCGCCTCTACTCCCTTTCTGTTTCGCCTTTCCAACCCTCTATATACACTTCTCTCTCTCTCTCTCTCCTTCAGTCTCACTTACTAGTTTTCCTACTCTCTTCTACCCTTTCTTCCTGGCACATCGAAAAGCTCATGTGTGCTTCCCTGGCTGGCTGGCTGGCTGCCTAGCTAGGCCAGCGTACGCGTGCATATACTCGCGCAGAGAGAGAGTACTCTGGCCACCTTCGACGTACACAAGCGCGTTAGGCGTGCGTAATTACTCGTCGGGCGTCGTTGCACCAACGACGACGACGTCGGTTGTATGTTAATGAACGCCAAAGCTACAGTAGTTTCTCGCTCTGGTACGGGTCGATGGACTTCGTGAAGTAGTAGTACTACGTGTATAAGTTACAGCGGCGTGTACACCTCCCCCCCGGAGGATGGAGGTGTACGACGATCGAGGAGGTTTTAGGAGAGAATTGGCGGATCGGTGAGGATTACACGTTTCTCCAGCTCGCTGGAGAGGAAGAGATACTCGCCTGCTGTGATTTTATTTTCACGTGACAATGCGAAACGTTAATTATTGCGCGTCGACGCACCGTCGTCTCGGGGAATCGCGCCCCGCCAATATCTCGACGCTTCGTCGCGTATCGCCACGCTGAATGGAACGTTTCGTTGTCTGACACGCGGTTCAATGCCCGATGAATCGAGTTAAACGAATGTGAAGAACATCTTAGCGAATACGAAGCAAACTTTAACACTCGTCTTGTGAAGTGATTGCTGTGTTTTCGAAGAAATTATTCAGCCTGGAATTTTTTAATACAGAGAGTACGTACGTTTATTGTTTCACGTGCGCTATTATATCTAGGGAAGAAATGTAATTTATTATTGCGACGATAAGAAAGGGAACAGGGAGCAGGTGAAAATACGAATAACCCGGAACGTTGTACTATGAATATTCGAAATTTGGCGTAGCGTAATAATTGGAAATAATTTGGATTAATTGGTATCACAATTTGATACACGAGAATGTATTAAACTAGCTATATATAATCCCGAAGCACAATAAATCACGTTTCATAACGAAGAAGCATCAAGCCAATCCTTCTATAATTAACCGAAACACATCGGCTAGAAAAGTAAGCTTATATAGTATGCAAATATCTGGGGAGTAACTGTATACGCTGCCCAATTCTCGCTGAATGCAACACGTTTATTGTTATCGGTAAAATTATACAGTGTTGGACATTGTGTGCAGCAACAGTTGAAACAACGCGAATTGTTTCACGCGCAAAAATACGTGTAATTACGGTTCGTTGCAATTCTACAATTTTTTTGTTATTGTCACAGAGATGTACTAGGACGGCGACGACGTGTGTAACGATATAACGCGGTAATAAAGATATAAAATTGAAATAAACTGGATACGGTAAGTTGGAAGTAATATCGCGTTATACAGAGAAGGTTAAATGGGATGAACGCGAACGCGTGGCCAGGAATTAATTCGAATAAACATCAACATCGATATCAATTATCAGTGTAAAAGTTAATCAAAGCGAATTAAAGAAACGACCACAAAGTATAGCAGCATTGTCCAGCAGGTTAAATCGGTATCGACAAAACGGGCTGCAACGACGAGACTAATAATCCCGTACGCAAACTGCAATTAACGAGCAGAAAGTTTAATTCCATCGTTGGGCAATCCGCGCGCGATTAATCGTCGCCCATGACCAACAGCCGGTTGGATATTAAATTCCACGCGCGCGCACACTCGCGGAACCAAATGACAAAAATGACTGTTACATCGGCGTGAAACGTGCAACGAGAGTGAAAAAAAGGGGGAAAAGAAGGAAGGAAGGAAAGAACGAAGTAGGAAAGAAAGAAAAAAAAATGTGGCACGCGTGACTATCGATTGACTGTAACACGCGCGCCAGACGGTCTGAAAAAGCGCCATTTTGCGGCTGTCGAAGCTGATTCCACGGCGCGGCGCGTTATACACGAGGAGGAGGGAAATTCCGCGATCTGATCGTCTGTGCCGTCAGCCGCAGGTAGACAGTCGTAAAGCCACCGGTAGAAAAGAAACGACGCTGGCATTCGTTTCGGTAATGCGTTTTTCCATGGAGGAAGCGCGTCGGAATATTTTGAACGAGAACCGGAGGGTGTAAGGACCCAGCCAAATCCCCCAAGTCGTTTATTAACCGGGGAGGAAACGCGTGCGATGGTTACCAAGCGCTTGATAGGTGTGGGCGATCTGGTTGGACCGATCTGGGCGTATAAAGAATTGGAACGATGAAGGGGGAAACGTGGAGAGGAACAATGGAAGACAGAAGTGTCTGGGAAAATGCAAGGGAATACGAGGCAAAGGTAGTGCGACACTTTTCTTTTGGAAGATTAATCGTTGCGTATTGATTGTAACAGAATTTCACTTGTTCGCTCTAATTTTAGATAAGAAATTTAATTTTTTTCAGTGTTCAATTGAAATTTAACGAAAATTGGAAGAAATTACTATTTTGGTTATCGTAACGTGTATTAGGTGACGAGGTGAATTTGATCATTTAATTGAATTTCAATTGTTCACTCTAGTTTTCTATGAGAAATTTAATTTTTTTCAGCGTGTAATTAAAATTTAACGAAAATTGGAAGAAATTTATTTTTTGGTTACTATAGTGTACTTTCGGTGACGAGCTGAATTTAATCATTGTCGTTAAGTCGTTTATGATTGGACCAAGTTACTCGTTTCTCGTAGATCGACGAGTTTACCATAAATCTTAGACTCTCGCGAGAAGGTTTTATATCACAATAGAAGTGTATCGAACTTTTCTCCAGCCACGCGTTGCTGAATATTCATAAGCCTAATAACTACCCAAAGGACAAAATTAAACACAACTCCCAATGAACGAACTGCGATCGAATATTCTATACTTTACCGATACTTTCTTCCTAATGAAAAAAAAAAAAGCAGGGAAGTAGTAGAAACCTCGATCTCTCATTAACAGCGCAAATTGGTGTAATTCACGCAACGTATAAATGAACCACCGCCTTTCATCCTCCCTTCATTTTCAGTTTCCATTCAAAGTCGGCAATTCGTAATTATAAAAGTTGAAAGACAGAAAAGCCCAGGTGGTTTCAAACTTCTAATTTTCCTCCCGTGTTTTTTCCCCCCACCCGGTAATTTCCAGCGTGTCACAAGGTGTTGAAGTTATCGTTACACAGAAACTGGCAGAACTTCGAAATCCACGCTTCGACTAAAAATGCTAAGAGGCAACACCGGTTTTGATAAGGTGGCAAATTCTTCCACCCCATTGTTGCACGCGACGATTTATGTTTCCGTGTATGTACGTTGGAAAACGGCGGTCTCATTGAACGGAACGCAAACGGAACGGAATAAATGCAAACTTGGATCGAGCTTCTCCCCTCCCCTCCCTTTTCTACCCCTTTTTTCCCACCCCCAACTCTTTCTCCCTCTGTCCAGGCCAGCGAAATCGCCCACTTACATGAAATATACGGCCGGGCAATATTTTAAGATCTCCGGGCGTAATAATACTATCGTACTTTCTGGGGCGTTACAGCTGGTACGGCGAACAACCATAAAAATTCAACGAACGAGATCGTTCCACGCCGGTGTGGAACGTTATATGGAAGAAGTTAAGCACCGCGCCTATACGTAATCTACCCTTATCTTCGCCGGCAGATTCGAGAACACTTTTATTCGACGGAATGGCTTTCCTGTAAATCGTAGGAGAATCGTTTCATTGGATAATCTCACCTAGACCGCTACAACCCGCGATACTAATTCACCAACGACGACCTGCGCTCGTAAATACCACCTTTTTACACACCCGTGCTTTTCCAGTTTTCGCGCCTTTTAACACGTCGCGAAACGGCGCGATTCACGTCTTCGCCGTTTGAAGGGTTCGGGAGAGGAAATAGAAATTCGTGTTATTCGAGCACTTTCTCGTGGTACTGTTTGAAAGACAAGAGGGTTGTTGTTTGTAGTTTGCTAGAACGTGTGTTAGATGAAATTGTATTTTGTAGGAGAGAAGAGATATTGTTGTCGGAGATATTGAGAGTGAATTATGAACGAAACGAGGTAAGTTTGTAAATTCTGGTTGATATCTGTTCGCGGGGGAACGTGTTTTGATAAATATCGTAGCGTTAGAAAGTGTTACGTCTATTATCTTCTTATATCAATTTTCACACTGTTGAGCATTGAAAAGCAACGACATCTGGAGAGGGACAACAACGAAGTGGTCACCGTCTTTTTGTTTCAAGTCTTATGTCTTATGTCGAACATCGTTGCTCATATGTACAGAATAAAATATAACACACACAAAATAATTGAAACACTCGAACGTGCAAAATAAGAAATTTAAAACGCGTTCTAAAAATTCGCTGGAATAATAATACGATCTGCGATGTATCAACGTATTTTTTATCTCAGCAAGTATAACTTCGTTTAACCAGCTTCCAGGAAAGAAAATCAAAGCATTGATTTGCTTGGTAACTCTCGTTTAAAAAAGTGTGTAATTCCGTTTGAAAAATTTATCACATCTTTGAATCGAGAGGAAAAATCGTAGTTGTCGGTGAAATTGTCGAAAACGGAAACAGGGAATATTCTACGAGCCCACAATTACGACGTTAATTGCCGTGGGTTGCCTGGGATCGAGGAAGAGAAGCGAGTAGCGTCGAAGAAGATCGTTACGGCGATTGGATTACAGTTACGGGGCGGGGTGGGCAATTTATCCCGGAATATTATGGAAAGATTACAAGTTTTAAAAGTTTCGCAGAACCCTCGAAAGTTGAGAAAACGATGTAAAGATACAAGTTCCGAGGCGACGCTTCCAGGCGAAGCAAAATGCCTGCAGGCGTCCGCCAGGTCCATCGATAATCGCGTCAACGATCCCGCGAGCACAGCATATTTTCGCGAATCAGATAGGAATTTGATAAGGGAGGATTCCCGGTTCCCGGACGGAGATGCCAGCCGCGCATATCGGTGGCTCATTTGTCCAAGAGAAAATCGTTAGCATTATTGGAATTTTCAACGAGTTTTGGCAGTGCTCTCTCTTTCTGAAGCTTTCTCTCTCTCTCCCTGAAATTTTCTCTCTCTGAAGCTTTCTCTCCCTCTCCCTGAAGTTTTCGTTCTCTATCTGAAGTTCTGAAGCTTTCTCTCTCTCTGAAGCTCTCTTTAAAATTCGCTCTCTCCCTCCGAAACTCTCTCTGTGAAGCTCTCGCTCTCCGTCTCTCCCTCTCAGGTTCGATCGTAAAACTCATAACCGGGACATTCTCGTTCTTTAACCCTCTCTTTCTCTGTTCACCTCTCGGGATCGTTTCTAACCCTACGTGCAAAGAAACTTTAATAACTTCCTCCCTTAAAATTCTTTCCTCGCCTCTAATGAATGTCCAACCGATGGGGGAACCTTGCAGTTTGCTTAGACGAGGGGACACTCGTTAGCGTTCGATTTGTTCTTTGGTGTAGCGCATGAATTGTGCGTAAGAAAGGGTCGGCTGAATAAAGAGTTAAAAGAACAGGTGTACCTACTGTTAAAAGTGTGTAATTTAAAAAAGGTATCTCGCCAGAAGATACTAACGATTTTCTTGAAATTAAGCTCGACATTAACATGTACCTTTGAACTCAAGTACATATTCAGTTCCACTTCCCTACAGTGTGTCTGTGGGTGTGCTGAATAATTATTATCCGTATTAGCTTCCTACAGATGTAACACTTTGAAGTAGCGTTTCTCTATCAGAATCCTCGAATTCCCTTTTCCTTTACCAGCTTCCAACTAAAATTCACGTTAACGTACCTAACAATACTGTAAAATATCACACTTCGCAGCGTATCGTTGAATTTCCCCCTTTCAAGATTTAACAGTGGAAATTTTCAAATCACACAGTATTACCGGAGGATTAAAGAAAAATCCAATTTTCCTTCCCCTCGCTCCCAATATTCATCGAGTATCATAAAAACGTAATGCTCGATGAATTTTCAAGTCGATTAAAATCGAGGACGCGATGATAAACGGAGATATGCAATCTGAAAATTTTCACCGTCCATTCGCTGATTAGATTTTCCCTATCTCCACACAGAGATTTCCAAGATAATAACCAATTCTGTAAGAACCCGATCGATCGGAACCCCGAGAGAGCTCCCTTCTACCGTAAATTTATCAGCAAACAGAGACAAATGGATCAAACAAACCAGCGATTACTCTCTAAGCAAGCAAGATAATCGAGCGTCGAACTATCCCACCACTTTTCACGCGTCACCAATTCCACGGGACCGATCGACGTCGCTTACCCTGTGTTTTACGCGTGTAAACGCGCCGTAATAAATTCCGCTTTACGCTGAGGGAGCGCGTTATATTGTAATTTCCCCGCAAATGCGGTGTCGGCTTTCGAAATCCGGTTGGTACAGGATCTCTCGCTCGCCCGCTCATTTTCTCTCACTTTCTCCTATCTAGTACACGCCGGTGATACGAATAATCGGATTTTCGCGCTTGCCGGAAGTGTAAATCGCGATACGTCCCCGTGACGGTTGCATTGTTCCTGTCTACCGGCGCAAAGATCACGCGTGCACAAACTGACAGGTGAAAAATTCGCGAAACAGTGTGACGAGAGGCGAGAGACACAGGCGAGGAAAGTGTGTCGCGATTGAGCGTAGGTGAAAAAAAGAAAACTCTGCGAACGAAATCGACAATGGTGGCGATAAACGCGTTTACGCGTCAATTCTGCCGCGAAATGCGCAGTAAACAGTTGGTGCGCGGGAGGAAACACAAAGCTTGGAAACGCGCGAAATTGCATTTGCCGCTAACGGAGGGTCGAAACATGACCCAGGAATCGCTCGGTATTGTTTCGGGGTGGGCAACAGTCGCTGGTAGGGGAATTTCAAATGAATAAACGAAGGGAAGAAAGGAAGTTGTCTTTTACGATGTTACTTTTCGTATTTGCAGTTTGCTACCGGGAAACATTGATTCTTATTGCAGTTGCCGGTATAAGTAGTCAGCTGATGCTGTTCTTATTGCGCAGGTAGATAGGATTGTAACTGACCTCGTTAAAACGGAGGGGAAATTTTGGAAATTTCGTTTCGTGTACGAGTTTCAATCGTTATAATTTGAGAATAAAATATTTTGTGCGATAATTTTTCGTACGATACTTTTTCTATCGTTAGAATTAGTGCAACATATTCTAGAAGTTGCGGGAGGAATTTTGAAAAACTCGGTACAATTTCGGCAAAAAATGAAATTAAGATTGCGAAAATACAGAATCTTTAATAAAATGAATTAAAACTGTCAAAAATACACCATTTGTAGGATACAGAACTGAGAATAATAATATTAACAAATTCTAAATGAAATTGACTAGTGAAATTGTCAAAGACAGACATCTTACGTTTAAAACTGCACAAGTTCTAAGAACAACTAAAAGAGCTACAAGAACGAAGTGAACAATAAGAATCTGAATCTTAAAGATTTGCAACAGCTCGTTGAATCGTCTCCAAGGCCGAAGAGACGTTCTTAAACGACCTGGAAGAGGATAGTACGAACATCAGCGGCACAATGAGGCAACAAATTCAATTTTTGCAGCTTTGAGAAACCATTGTTTTCCTACGAATTAAATGTTCATTACACTAAATGCTCCTGTTTTGCGGAGAAACTCATTACAGTCAATTCAGCTAAGTCTTTTCCAATCAGCGTACGTTTATTTCAGAGGTATTCCAATCCCTCTTGGACCGCGCCTCGGGAGAAACTTGAGGGTCGTCCCCGGGAGGAAAGGAATTATCCTCCTTTGAATTTGTCTACTCTCGTCGTTAGTCTTATTTCAGAGGAACAAAGGACAAGGAGCAAAGAAGCTTTCCCAAGAAGCCTTTACTTTTTGCGCCACTCTGCGCGCAGTCTTTGAGCCACCACAGAGAGTGTTTATCAGGGCTAAATTCTCATCGATGAAAATTAAACAAACCTCTGAAAATAAATATCGCAGATTAATCAGACCAACGAAGAGGAAGAAGAAGAGATGAAACACGAAACATCGTACGCAAACACCGTGCTCGACCTCTTTTCCACCGCTCAGAAGAAGAAGAAGGAAAAAGAGGAGATAGCACGTCGGAGGAAGAAGCGATTTATGATGGAGAATGACATCGTCGCAGAGTGTGTCCGGGCAAACATGAAAGAGCGGCTTGTTCGCGGCACGAATCTCCATAATAAGAATAAGTGGCAATCGCGGGACGTGGAATGAAAAGCAATAGGCGAGAGAGGTATGCGGCGAAATTTCCCCCCTCGCTTTCGCCACGTTCTCATTGCTTCTGGCAGCCTCGTGTATTATAAAACAACGAAACAAGGCGGCCCGCGATTTAGCGGCGC
>NW_017100218.1:1235679-1251972 GCF_001263275.1 Habropoda laboriosa
ATGATGCGCCGCGGTGCTACATGTCGCCGGAAGAATACCGCAGAAAAATCCATAGATCAACCCGGTGACGACGAATCAATGGAAAAAGGGGAGAGGGTAGTAAATAAAATATATCGACGCGAGCGAGGCTGTTCCCGTGCAACGAAAGCAAATTCCCCAGGAGTATTTCCTCCTGCTGGCGTATCGAAGATTGCGTGACGTGAATTATTAAAGTCGAATCCACGGAAACGAGCGCGTCCGGGAAGAAAGGGGAAGCAAGAGAAAAAGAGCCAACGGAGGAAAAAGGAAGAGAAAAAAAATAAAGAAAGGAAGAAAATCCTGCGTCTTATCGTGGGTATCTCTCGGATCGAAGATGCACGTACCGCCTGAAGAAAAGACTCTGTGATCCCATACGTTTTTCCACCCTGCCGGCTCGCGATACCATCGTACGTCTTTTCTAAGTGTCGACGTTTTCCACCCTGGTTCGTTTCACGCGCCTTTTCCCTTCCGCTTGAACGACGCGTCAATGCTAACTACCACGCGTGGTAATTAATATTTCACGTGGTTGTTTTATTTGTTCTCGACCTGAAAGCTCGGCGAAACAACAGATTTCCTCGCTGGTTAACGGTACGAAACGTTCAGTTCTTCTGTCCGGTCGAACGAAAAGGAGAAACCGTGAACAATGTAACAGGGCGCGAGGCAAGACCGTGGACGACACTCTTGCATGGAAACTGGCCGCACAGGAGAGGATGTGTAAACGTCAGACACACCCTGTGATTTATGACACGCGCAAACCAACGAAACGGTTACGCCGGAATACCCGAGTCCGAAAATGAAAATGCTCGGATGACGCGTCGGTAAAATTGCCTCAGATGCATCCACTACGTGACGGGAATAAAGGCTGACGGAACTTTTTCCGCGGAATTCCGTGAAACACGAAGAGCAACTCAGAATCCAGTCCGTGCTTCTATGAAGTGCCTGAACTTCTTCGGTTCTGGGGACTATGAACCGGTATTTGCGAGAGTTATTTAGGTTTTTTGGGGGGTAACGGGTAGCTTTTATTTTGGAAAAAAAGAAGCGTATTTAGGATAAAATTGATTAATCCATTAGAGGAGATAGCGTATTTTGTGGGTTTAGTCTCGAAAATTAAAGGTCTGAGCTTGCTATAAACTGTTAGACAAAGTTTCCTTTGATTAGCACGATGCACTATCCACTCCACCTTCGCTTTAAACACCCAGCCGATAAAAAGGTAGTTGCGATCTCTGCGAAACACTTGTTGTACATCACCAAGAAGACTTCGCGTCGATAATTAAATCCAGAACACTCTTCTCTCGAAAGATTTGTGTAATTACCTCGTAGAAAATTAAAAACTAGTAAAATTCTACAAAGAATAAGTGTCGATACACATTATGGATAAATTTATCGTCGAAATAAGATCGTAGGAAAATAAAATAATACTTTCGGCTGTTGTAAAGTGGGAATTTATGCGTAGTTCGTGTACGAGGATCCTTGGAATCGTTGAAGAATATCAGGACACCTCTAAAACGCCAGGAAACAGCTTCTAACAAATGGATAAATCGTGCCGGTCATACTATGTGGCCAGCTAGATCTCCGGACGAGAATCCATCGAGTTTTTTGCCGAGAGGATCGTTCTTGGCTCGGCTTCAGCGAAAGATCCAGTGAAAATACCTAAATTCTCCGGGAACCGAACAAGATTCCCGGCAAAGCCGAGCAATTCAGAGTTGGACGCGTCGGATGGATAAAGAGATCAATGAAAGGACGTTTCTTGGCTTGCAAGAAGGTGCCATATAGCCGTTCCCCCTCGATACGTAACAATCTAAAAGGAAAAGAAACAGAAACTCCACTTTGAGTGATAAATTCATCGTTCGAATCTATTCCGACGATCTCGAAAAATCTTCGAAAAATCTTCGCCAGTTGTTGTCGACGAAAAGTCGAAGCGGCGAAATATTCTCAAGTCCGGTGACGCGAAAACGCACGCAACCCTTGCAACCGTAATGCTTCGCCGGCCGTAAGAACAGTACCAAAAGCGATTGCAGCGAAATTACCTTGGCCCAAACTAATATGTACTCTCTAAGCCACGAATTACGTTGTACCACGGTGTTCAGGAAACCTCGAAACTTTCAGTGGTATCAAAGAAGAAAATGTGTCAAGAGCAGAGGCAGAGCGAGGAGGAGGAGGAGAGGCTGCATTTTTAAATCCAATTAGCTTGCTAATGCCGTAATACAACTTCGACCATGCACGAAACGACGCCGACGCCGCGCACCGGAGGAAGTTTTTCGAGAGAGAGAGAGAGAGAGAGAGAGAGAAAAGCAATTTAGCCAAACAGCCGCGGCTCTTAAGCAGCCTTCTCTCGTGTGTAATGGAGGAAGCATAATGTCTCCATCAACGATTTCCCATTATGCTTGTCGCGGCAGCTTCTTTTTCACCCTCTTCTGCTATCCACCTTTGCTGCCACTGTCTTCTCTCCTTAATGTGCAACCAGACCAGAAGAAAGCGCAGCTTTTCGGCGGAGGAGCGAGTGTTCCTACGACGTGGAATGCGTGGCCATCGATCGGCCGAAAGGATCGCGGTAACGAGAGGAAGTTTAATCGACACCGTTTAACGAGCCGGAAATACTCACTGCGTTCCTTTCAATCGTTTGAAGAGGAGCTTTAAGATGGAGAAGGAGAGAGTGAAATTCGCTCTGAATTTTCCATTATTATTCTGCATATTTTCGACCATATTTAAATATGCTTCGTTAAGTATGCTTAAAAAATTCTCTTCTGTAAAGGGTTAAGTTATGAATATAAGAACTGGTACGCAGAATTGAAGGATCAAATCTCGATCTTTCAACGTTCACTTTTGACAAACTTCAACGCGAATAGAAACTACATTTCCACCAACTAACTTCCCCACCCGTCGTACTGTCCTGAAATAATCACGCGTTTACAGCCAAGGATTTACACTTGGGTAACAGGACCTTCCACTTGAAAATCAAGCACAGCTCCTACTGTTACCTCGGGTTCCGCCTTAGGCGAAAGGGTGTCACAGTAACCGAAACCTTTAGGATACACTTCTTCCGGCCGCAAGACGGAGAGCGAAACGCACAGCTGGCGAACTCCTCTATCCCACCCATTAATTGACATAATTAAGCAATTAGGCGAGCGCCGGGACGCGTCCCGATGCTTAAGTCGCAATAAGTTACCCAAAGTACGTATAATTTGGGCGATATGCAACGCTCCTAAGTCGCCATAGATTCGGGTAATTGCGAGGCGGCGAGACGAGCCAAGAGAGAGGGGTGGCTCGAATAATCGTCGTGGCGAACGCGGAAATTTTGTCCAAGGAAAAGTGTAGAAGCTTCACGCCCCTCTGGCGAGAGGCAGAACGACGCTCGACGACTGCGAAAGATAAACTATAAGGCTAGGAGAAAAAGTACGAATGGACGGAGGATTCGGAAAGTTATTAGGGAAACCTTTTCGCCAAACAGGTTATTCGAACCGTGATATCAGCTCGCTCTCCGAGCAAGGGAGGAGGAACAAGATGTTTTCCTACCGTCTCTAACGAACCACGATTATGGTTTCCACGTGGTTGAACAACGTTGTTTTGAAAGAGCGTAGATACTTGGGAGTAGTATACGAGAACGGTTTTCGAAGAGGAAATAGAAAGGCGTGGAGAATTTGTCAGATGAAAAAATTATTCTACGGAATATTTCCACGTCTGTTTTTCTTTCCACCCTTTTCACGGAGTTTGTTTAGCCGGCTACGCAAGTGAAAATTGGAATTGTTACGATTGGAAAGAGCGTGCAAACACTCGGTTAATCAGAATAGCGTCAGAGACGAGAGTGGGAAATTGGTGTTGATGGCGAATAAACGTGTTTACACGGTATTAGTGTGTTCGGTATATTTACTTGGATAATAGGGATATCCCGTTGTATCGTATCCAACGGAGGTTCGTTACGATCTCTATCGTCTGGTTTTTCAGAGAGGAATATGTTCAAATACGAGACTTTATCGTTGGAAAGTCCAATGTTTATCGGCATAATAGAATTATCTTGGAGAAGTTCTTTTGTAACGCTCCTCGAAGAAACGCAAACAACCGTGGAAGTTAAAGTTATCAGACCGTTCCGCTCCGTGAGTCGTCAAAATTGAATAACCCTTGGCTCGCGAGGCGAGTGGATACCGTCCAAGAAGCTCAGCTTGCTTCATCGAATCCATTATGAAACATCATCCATAAGAGAGACTTGCCAAGTTCTAACTTGTCCGCAACAGGTTGCACTTTTCGTGCATTAACACCTTCTTCCCTAATGCAATTTTCCAAAGGACAACGGTCCTTCGAAAAATCCAACGAACGACCAACCCTTGAAAATTCTACGAGCGTTTGATTTCACGTGGGGAAAAAAACGAAATTTCCGGAAAATCAGATCTGAACGTTTGCTTTTGTCAACGACGGACTGAACCGTCGCCGAAGGCGTAACTTCCTCTCGAATCTCGCGTTCGTATTGTGAAGTTAAAAATGCGGAACGACTGTATATAGGAGCCATGCGTCGACTACGTAACGCGACAAGAATGGGGTGCGTTATTGGCACGGTTTATCCCCAGAGGCTGCGTATACGTGTGTATATATCCGTTCTAGCATGTTACACACGCGTTCGGACACGTACATACACGCGTGTGCACGCGAGCGCCTGTCGGCTTTGAAGTGGCTCTTGCCTCCATTCCTGGGGTGCAAGTCGGCTGCTATCTTGCACACCATCCTATCACCATGGCCGACGGACGTGTGTCCCAAAAGCTACACGCAGGAATGTGCAGCCTCGAGAATGCACCGGCCGTGCTGCATTATCGTAAACCGAACGATCCCTACCAATGTCGTTACGCGCCTGTGTAATTGTTATTAATATATCCGGATTCGGATCTGTTCTTATACGCTACGACCGTGTGAAATCTGGTACTGTACGTCGTGTACCGCGTGTTAAGGGTGAATCGCTTGCGCCAATGGGGTGAAATATTGGTTCGATCGTGTGTTTTCTGGCAATTTTGATTTTCGCAAGTTGAAAAGTATAGATATTGAGACAGTAAGAAATTTTTTGAGCAGTTTAGTGTACGTTTGAGGAAAGATTTCTACTCTTTAAGAGATTGCGTACAGAGTGAAAAATTAATTTTTCAAAAATGGTACTTTGAAAGTATCAAAAAATTCACTTTCAAAAAGAAAATCACAAGGGTGAGCCCATTTTTTAACCTTCTATTATAAATTTCTTGAGCAGTTTAGTGTACGTTTGAGGAGAGATTTCTACTCTTTAGGAGATTTTCGTAGAGTGAAAAATTGATTTTTTAAAAATGCTATTTTGAAAGTATCAAAAAATTCACTTTCGAAAAGATCACAAGGATAAGCGTATTTTCTTAGCTTTCAAAATACAGCTGCCCAAATGTTACACCTGTGTCTATTTTTCAGCTTCCAAGGTGTAGACAGTCCCCTTGAAGTCCCCAAATTGTAAGGCAACCCGATTGCAAAGAGAGAAAATCCTTTACCGTCCAACACCAGGCAAATATTTACCAATAGATCGTTGCTCCCCTTTACACTCTGCAACGTTGGCCCGTGTCGCAAACGAGTTCTCACCTGGAGAGTTAATTTGATTTCCGTGAGCCAGCTACCGGAGCCCGAATCTTTCGCTTTATCGGGTTAATAGAGGGCTTTAATTAACGACACGGGGAAGAATTTCATTTAGCTAGCGCCAGTTTTGGCAACAATGCCGAAGGAGATGAAGTATTCGATTAAGCGACGTCAGTCTCGCGGCACGCCTAAAGACAATGCGTGGAATTTTCCTCAAAGAAAGTTCCACAGTCGACTTGTACGTAACGTTGGGACAAAAGCTGGGACACGACGATGGCTTATCTCGAGACGTTTTACCAACCTTCCCACCGGTTCTTCTCTTCCATCGCGAGTCACCGAAGTGCCGGCAACGAATACGAAATCCGCCAGAAAGGGAATCAATGAGACGTGTACGCCAGCAGCGAAGTTGCATCCATCTGCATACATCTTTGAGAAATAAACTGATACCCGATCAGAAAAAGCGTTCAACGACTGCCACCTTTTTCACCCTTTGAAACCGTACACGTGCCTACTTTCTGCTTGAAACGTTAACTCACCTGTACACGTGCCTCTGTCGAGGTGGATTTCTAGTCCGGGTAATTTTAACGACAAGATATCGAGCAGTTTTTCTCCTATCGCTTCTGCATTCGTGGAAATAACAGAGTAGTGGTTTTATCGAGTCTCAAGTGGAGTCTTTATTCGTTGCATTTCAAGATATTGCATTTACGTTTGTATTCAGAGGTATCCCAGCTTTGGTTAATAATGCGATTCAGCACGGTGAAAGAGCAATACCTTTAATGTTCACTACAAACCTACAATGAAATCCGAACCGTTTTTAATCACGGGTTATCTTTCACCGGCTAACCAATTTATTATTCAGGTTACATGAATATTTCACGACGAATTCTATGAATTTTTAATAACACACCGGGTAATAGTATCGGAATAAAACTTTTCTGCGACAACGTGAATTATTTCTTTTCCGCGCTAATGCGAATTATTTATCATTTATATCCACGGGTATGGAGAAGACGAAATGATCGATATGGACAAAAATCCGACGAACGAAGAGAAGAGAAAATAAAGAAGAAAAAAAAAGAGCAAGAGAAAGCTAGAAGAAAGGTTGCAACGTTGAAAGTTCCAAGTGCACTTGCGAGGTGAAAACGAAGATTGGAAGAAATCACGAAACAGTTGAAGTTTGCGAAAGCACAGAGGATGCGATGAAGGTGAAACGCGAGAACGTTAGCATGTCCCGCGTGTTTCGTGCCGGTAATTAAGGGCTGCGAGGGAACAGCAACACACTTCAGCCTAGGTGCACATTTGCGGCGGTCTGATAACGTGACCGTTATGAAAAATCTCCGTTGGAGAGCGGCCGAAACGCGGCCGTCTTTCGATAATATACAGAGAGAGAGAGAGGAGGTTGCCGTGTCGAGCCACTTCAGCTCCTGGTTCAATCTCGAGGAGGCACGTGCAGCACGCCAAGCCAAGGCGAAAAAGTAGACATCGGGAGTTTTCCCTGTGCCATAAAACCGGCAACTCCCGCGCGCGTACCGGCGATTTTTAAATCGATAAAACGCCAGTGGAGAAGCTTTTTATTTTTCCGTTTACCGCCGAACGATAAACTTGCCCAACTTTCGACACTTTGCGTCACTTTTAGCGCATTCTGACGTGGTTTAAAAACGTACCGGCGTGAAGTTTCTTACTTCGACGTACTATGTATAGTTTCGATTTGGTGTTGAAGTTTCGTGTAAGTACCGAGTAATATGAGGTTCGTGACTTTTTCCGCTGTTTTCTTGCGGCTTTCGAGGGTAACTTTTAATCGTGTAACCCTTTCGTTCATTCGGTGTATTGGATTAATGGTGTTCTATATGAATTCCCTTAAACGTATTTTATTTTTTTTTTTTTTTTTTGGCGCGAAAGGACGTCTTAACGCTTAGAAAATCGCAGTCGAAGTGAAAGTGAAAAACTCGTAAGGGCACGACAGAAAGTCTGTTGTCCACTTGAGAAAAAGAGACCAGGGCTGCACCAGCCTTTTACCCAGGTCCCTTAGGCATAAACAGTTACAGGCCTATGGGTCCGATGACTTCTGGTCTATTATATTATTTTCACTAGCAGTGTTTCTCATATATATAACACAATTCATTTTTGCTTACTGGCTGACGCATTATTATTAGTAATAATCCAGCACAGCGTAAGAAATGCGAGATTTCGGCGGCGAAGTGGTGGCCTGGACTTTGTTACCCAGGAAGAGAAAGCGCGCGGGTACCTGAGGGTACCATAAACTAAGCCCTTTACCCAGAAAGTCGAACGAGGGGGCTCCAACGGGATACGACGCGGAAAGGACACTGGAAATAGCCGTCGAGCGAGACGGACACCGAAGCACTTATCAGTCGCTTATCACTATACTTTAATACATTTTTGGTTAATACCCTATCCTGTGTTAAATTTACTTAAGTTGTGCTGACAACAGTGTCTGTTAATTTGAAGTACTGAGATAAATGCAATTCTTTTTTCTTTTTGCACGACTCTACTTCTAATGAAATATTCACTATGCAGGCTGTGACACTTATGCTATAAAGCACTTATACTTTGAACTTGCATTTATGTGCGTTTAGCTTATCAGTTAATTTATTAAGTACTGAGATAAGTAAAATTATTTTTCTTTTGTACGATTGTATTTCTAATGAAATATTCACTACGTTCACTATGTTAAATATTCATTACGTTACAAATAACGAAATAAATTTACTTTGAACTTGCATTCTGGTGAAACGAAATTTTTAATAACGAAACAACTGTAGAAGATCGATTACGGTTGGTTCTACCGTCAATAGGGAAAAAGTCAAAGTGTCAACGTCGATTTTCGAAGTCAAGTTGTGTAGGTCGTGGCACCTAAAAGGGGATGAGTGGCCGTCGAAGGAAATTCGATTTCTTCCTTCGCTGTCGACATTCGGGGTGACTATTTTCGGAGTGTGTTTCCAAACTTGTCCTCTCTACGCTCGATGTATAAACTAAACAAGGCAAAACTTCGGAAACTATCAAATCTTAAAAACTTGCAAACGTGGGACTTGAAAATGTAAAAATTAAAATTCTAAAAACTTCTTTCTTATCTTTCTTTGAAATCCTTGGGACTGAGATTATGAATAAAGAACACCTCGAAATCTCTGCTATAATCTCTTATATAATAAACTTAACGGAAGATTTCCAAATAGATTTCTAAATGTAACACACAGTTTCTGTGACAGAAACTAAAATGTTCCAGATTTCTATCGAATTACGTCTTCTTCCGAAATTTTCAAGTCTGTCACATTTCGAATAATTAATTACCGAAACCTGGTGCACAATTGAAACCACAAAGATAAAAGAAACGAAACGAAATACGTTCCAAATTAAACCAAAAATTGTACGATGTTAATACTAATTAAGAATCGTGTAACGCCGATGTACATATTAAGCAACGTTAAATATCGAAATAGGAAGAGACAGGGCGGTGCGGCTGATAAGAATTCTCGAACAGCGGAATCCAGGTTTGCGGCACATTACGCAAGAGACGGGCACCAACTGGTTGATAGACGCGGTACGCGAACCCTTTCTTCCCTATTTCACGCAGAGTGGGCGGCCTGGTGAAAACAATGGACGAAAGAATCGTCTGGCTATAATGCACGAGCGTAGTACCAGACGGGACTGACAAGTACCGGCACGCTAATATAGAAGGAACAATGCGACATCGGCGCGGGGAAGAGAGAGAGAGTTTTCCAGGGCTCTTGAAACAATTAACGGCACTGCCGTTAATCTCCGCCGCTCGACCCTCTATTGCGTCAATCCGCGCCAGATTCGCGGGGATTTAAAAAGTTTCGAAATCAATCGAATTACCGACCCTCACCCTTCATGGTTAGCCGAGCTAATTTCGAACGCCCAGATAAATCAACGAGTCGCCAATTAGCAGCTCAACACCCCCGTGAGAAACTAGAGGTGAATAAACGTTCTTAACGCTGATAAACACTGGATTTCTTCTGAGGTGTAGAAATCGAAAGATTTTCATATCGCGATCGATACGATCGAAAGTTTGTGATTTGGAAAGCTTGAATTGTCGATTCTTAGATTAAAGGGAGGAAAAGAAATACTTTTGTTCTCCAAATCGCAACGTTGAAAATGCGAAATTTTGAAAATTTGAAATTTTCTGTGTCTGAACATTATTTCGCTTCTGAAAATTTCATTTCTCGCTACTTGAAACTTTGTGATTTGAAAACCCTCAATTATCGAACTTTCGAAATGAAATTGATAAAAATTAAATTTAGACGAAAGAAATGCGAAATTTTTTCTTTCTTTGAAAATTATTTCGCTCCTGAAAATTTAATTTTTCGCTACTCGAAAGTTTATGATTTGGAAACCTTGAATTGTCGATCTTTCGATAAGAAATTAACAAAGATTCGATTCGGACGAACGAGATACTTTTGTTCACAGTAGTAAGGAGATTTTGAAGAGAAAAAAATTTTGTTCGAAACCATTCGCGCTCCGCAAAGCTCGAAGGCAATTCGAATATCCAGAACCAGATAGAGTAAAGCTCGAATGTCTGATTATCTACTTGAGAAGCACTCGGTACACGCTAGAGAAGACAAATTGACGATTTCATAAGAACCACGCTGACGCTGGAGATCCTTTTGCAACGCGATCCATTCAATCAGAAGTAAGAAATGATTCAAAAGAACGGCCTAGAGCAAGATACTTGATATAATAAGTAGCTGTCCTGTGGAACAGATGGTTCAATTTATTACAGGCTTTGGCCGAGCAATCAAGGCCGATAATTAAACTTCTGAAATTCGCCGGAGACCTGAAAAGTGCTTGGCAAGCAGAAACTGTTCTCCGTAATCAATTGCCACGACAAAAACTTATTAAGGTCGTCGGACTATCGATAACGTGGACGCAACGATATTCTCATTACGTATTCCATTTTATATCTCCAACTTGTCTTTTCGTACCTCGAAAAAAGAAATTCGCCTTCTACACCGTACGAAAGACTAGCAAACGGAATTATCAGCCAATCTGGATAAACGGTAGAGAATTAACCGACGTGTTCATATGGAAATTGGCAAGGATAGAGGTCTCGTTAATGTCTGTACAATTCGGAACGAAGTTGAAGTGATTTAAATTGAATTAGAACGTGGAATGAAACATTTCTGCAAGTGAAAAAGGGTTGAAGTAGAGAAAAAGATGAACTTACCTTTACCGTGCACTTGCTGTCTATTCGTGTCCGCGCGAAGCGCTTCCGCGGTGTGCACCAGCTCGTCCAGTTGCGGCTTTTTCTGTCCCAGCTCTCGTAGAACATCCTGCGCAAACCAGCCATTCACGGATTAGTACAGCCATTAAAAACTCGTCACTGAAGCGATTTCTGAATCGCTTGCTTTATCGACTACCGTCCAATTTATCATTTACATCGTCGTCGATTTTCACGTGAAAATGAATATGTCTGTCAATGATCACCCACGAAACAAGCATCGTCTAAAGTAAACCACGAAAATTTACGAATAGCCAGAATTGAACGGCTAATATTTCTCTCTTTTCTGGGATCAGATCACAACGCAACCAGTTTCATTTTCTATCTGATAAAATGTTTTCCCTAGGCTTTTGTCCAGGGAGAGTAGAAAGGGGAAAAGAAGAAAACAGGAAGAAATATTCAGGAGTTTCTGCGAAGCGTAAACGTTTTCATCAAACGTTCCGCGAAAGCCTCGGGTCGATCACCTGTTTCTGCCTCTTGGTTGTAGCCGCTTTCTGCTACACGGGCCTATCGATCGGTCGTAGGCATTCTAGAAACCGAGCTCTACCATTTTCACAGTCCATTGTTACAACAAGCCCCGGTGGGTAGGCCGGGCGTTGGCTTTTTCAAAATCTCATTAGCATATTGGGAAACGAAACGCGTATTATTATTCGGCTGTGTCATCGCGTGCAATTATGCCGCGTAATAAAATCACGCGAAACGGTAACTAATTAAAACTTCTCGCTTCATATTCGCCCCGGCAAGGTACAAATGTAAATGGCTTACTGACAACGTCGTTGCTTACCAATGCCGCGAGCATAAACATCCCGCAATTATAAGCGAATATTCAAACTTTTAATCGGAAAACCATCCGACACGACCACGGGACTGCTGCCGCGAGAGAATTTATACCGGTTCTCTATCTCCGTATATACGTATCGTAGTGTAGTTAAAAATACAAATTTATCTGATGAAGTTCGCCTCTTAAAGGGGGGAAAAATAAAATTTCCCGTAAATCTCGACGATATAATATTACACCGACGATATAATATAAAGGGAAAATGTAGATATCTCGGGAAATATGACCGCGAGATAAAAATCTCATTAACCAACGTTACGCCACCTGTTCTTCCACGGGACGAAAAATTTCTCTCCCTCAAACGTTTCTCCTTTTTTCTTACGCACTCGTAACAATCGAAATATCTGACGTGATCAAGCTAAACGACACGAGCTCCATATAAAAAATGCAAATGAGCACAGTGGCTGGAGGAAAACACACCACCGCCGAGGTAACAACAGAATTCTTCGCTTGGTTTTTCCAAGCTATAGAGAAATTTGCCTCTGTAATTTCCAAGCACACTCCGTATACAATATCCACGTCTTCTTCGATCAACGTCGGACTCGTCTACCTTGTCGCGAACAATCTTTTCACCGGCGTGCATTTGTCGTTCACGTTCCATTGAATATCTCTCGGCGCTCTTGCAGGAAATAGAAAAATCTGAGGGGAAAAGGAAGGACAGGTGAGAAGTGTAACGAGAGAGAAAAAAATCCGTGTGACAAATTGTGTTTCCATCGTATCGGAAGTGGAGAAAGAAGACGCGACACTTCGTTTACAGGCTGTACAACGACACACACACACGCACGTTTCGAGGGAAAATGTTTACCGAACACGGGCGCTATCCCAAGGATTACGGAAACAATAACCGTGTTAAGTCTTGCTAATCTGCAACGGACCGAGATAAAAGGACAAGCCAAACGACTGGCTCCTTCGCGCCTCACTACACCGAATCCTAATCCCATTCTCGCGCTCTCGCCTAACGATCAAATTAATTTTCCTAAGGTCGACTAACCGTGAAACGTTCAGCCGTCCCTTCGCTCCTCCGCGTCGGGCGGGGGAGGACGCTGTTCGTTTAACGTCATTACGCTTCCTTCCGTTTGGTAACGGGCGAAATTCGAACCGGGCGGCGGCGAAATTTCGATGAATTATAGAGCGATTATGCGATATCTAGCAAAGAGAGGAAAAGGGGTGGAAAAATTCGTACGTGTTCCATTTGCTACGAACGACAAAAATGTTCAGCTTTCTGATAGCGGGCCACCGATGATACCCGGTGTATCGTGGAATTCAGTTATAAAATCGACGACGGAACAAGTTTAAACGACGATCGATATATCGAATATCTTAATGGTCCCGAAGGAGAGAGAGCGCTTTTTATTACCGGACAGCAGCCTCGTCCAATTTCGCTCGATGCTGCTGCTGCTTGCTGAACCCACGTTCTCTACCTCTTTCTACGTTGGCTACTACGCTCGCTGCTACGTGTCGTCGAATTAGCTAGATCTGGACCGAGCCTGGCCAGATTACTCCGTTAATCTTGGTAATCCGTTTTCTTTCTACTCGTCGAGAGATGAGTTTCCTTCCTCTCTCTCTCTCTCTCTTCGTGATTCGTTGGGAGAAGTGAAATTTTCGAAGCGTTCCTCGATAGTTTCTTTCTCTTCAGAGAGGTCGGCGTTTGATAGAATATATTCGCGAGTTTTAGTTAAATTCTTTCTCGCGTTCCGCTGGTATAACGCACTCTTTAAGAGATTCGATCTTCCGTTTTTAATCCTCGGTTCCGTGCGGCCACACACACAGACGCGCACAAAAACCAAGTTATTTATAAGCCAGTGGTGTAATCGATCGTGCGTTACTTCCGTGTCACTGGCGGCTTGGAAAACTCGCTCGCTCTTGGATATATAGGAGAGGCGAAAGCAAAGGGGGAAGGCTGAAGAAGGGGAGGCTCTCTGGCTGCCTCGACATAGGCGAGACACGAAAATATGAAAACGGCCAGACGTCCGATATAATGTATGGTGATGCATCGCGTCGTTATGTAAATACGAAGTTAAAGACGAGAGTATTCCGCGTGGACGCCGGATAATGGCGACTTCGTCACGCGTAAAATGAACTTCCCTAATGCCACGCGATTTATGGGACAGAGTGGCGCCAAGAGGGAGAGAGAGGGTGCCACGACAAGCGCGACAGCAGAGAGAACGCGTTCGAATTTTACGCGAATAGTACTTTGCATTCGTTACGAAGGGACGTTGTTATTTCGACGTGCAACGACGGTGGAGTGCACCAAGTCATTTTGCGCTTCAATGTACTGTAATGCTGCATGATGCACTGACCTTAGTAAATTGTGTTACGAGTGTGTCACCGTTGTGGAATTTTTAATTGCAAGCAGCGCGTTATAAACGGAGAATTACGAATTATGAAGCGTGCGTTCGAATAATTCTGTACGATGAATATTTTATACGAAGTTGAATATTTCAACCTGAATTTCAGTTTGACTGGCCGAATTTAACATTCGAATTCTATTGGCTGAGTTAGAGTGTTTTAATTTTAAATATTTCAATTTTGTAGTATCGTAATTGTGAGGATGAGAGAGAAAGCGGGCGACGAGCGACGATAGCCAGGCCCAAAGGGAGAAACCCCGGCGACAAGAGGCTCACGAAGGGCCTGGCTATAAAGTACGGCGTGCGAGGGATGAAAGGGCAGTGTGTTTGAAAAAGACGAGAGGCGTGAATCGAAGAAGCGTGTGTCAAAGCCCAATGTATCATAGTTATTCTTATCTTTTGTTAATAAATATCTATTTATATTTCCGATCCCACAATTTTATTGACTGAATTTAAATATTTCAATTCCACGGGTTAAACTCGAATATTTCGCTGAATTATGAATATTTAAATTTCACAGGTTGATTTCGAATATTTCAGATTATACATTCAGTTTTTCGTAAAAGAAATTGCACAGCAACGACGATGGGAAAATAAATACGGCGCAAAGTGAAACTGGCGCGCGGACAGCCGGGTGAAACTTTGACAACTGTTAACGCCGGACGGGTGTTCGCGCCTCGTACAACCTCGACGACCATTCTCCACCACGTTAACCCCGTTTAATTCCCGTCGCGAACGGTCTCCGTCCCATTTGGATATCCTTCGATACTTCTCCGGGACAAAAGAGATATCGATGGCGTTGAATCGAAAGGGTAACCATAGATGGGACGGCACGTTAACCGAGAGGCACTACGCTCCAATTCGTTGAAAAGGCAGCGGCCAATAGGGCTGTCACATTCTCGGTTCCCCCCGATGGTAACCAATGGAAAACTCGTAGGATTTGATCCGGTGAAACAGGAGCCACTGGAATTTCAATAGATACGCCGGTTGCCTCCGAACATTCTGAATGTTATCGTTCGCGCTAGAAAAGTGATATCCCGAGCGCCTCGTGTCGCGTCCATTTTAATCCGCTCAGTCAACGTACTGGCTCAGCTTCTAGCTACGATTTTTTTTTTCTATATTTTATCCACCTCCTACCTCTCCTATTTTACTCTTTGTTTCTTCCTTTTTTTTCCCCCTCTCTCCCTGAACGATACACGCTACGAACGGCACGGCACCGAGGTAATCTTAACTAATGTTCGCAACAAGAGAGAAAAAAAAAAAAAAGAACGAAAGCTGTGTTAGCGGGAAAAATTTTATAATCCGCTTCTCGAGCTTCAACGACGATTCCACCCTGACTCCAGGATTCATTTCCACATCTCTCTCTTTCTCTTGTGAAAAGAAGAGTTATTATTCATCCTTGACACACTTGATTCCTTTTTTTACGTTGCGTTATTACGCCATTAAGTTGATACAGTTTTGAAAAGTCGTCGTCGTCGGGGACTCAAGCATACGCGTAATTACATTTCTCTGGCTCATCCCCGACTGGTGCACCGCCGCTGCATGCTGTTTCAGATAAGTCTCGCGTAATTAACGTGCGCCACCGACGGCGGTTAAATCGTAAGAAATTTCGCTTTGAAACACTAATGCGCCGCTCAATGCGAAAGGATAAAACACGACTCGCCGCGCGATAATGTTTGACGAACAGTTAGAAACCCCGTGTTTAGAGCGTATCGGTGTTCCCTGCTGCTCTCTTAATATCTAATTGCGTAATCTATTTACTCCATTGTGGAAATGGAAACTAGAATCGCAGAGATTTTAACAATGCAAATAACACTCGTGGTCTTCGTCCGTTACACATTCTAGGAAACCGCTGAATTGTAGTTTGCATCGATTTCACCATTTAATTGCCTAATTTCTCTTTACACCACTACTCGTGGACGTTCCTTTAATGTTTCACACGTCGTTTGGTGTCGTTCCTGGCTATCTGCAAGATTGCATGACACTTGTAGAGTACGGTACAGTAATTAGAGAATATTATATGCAATATACTCATTTTGCACGTCTGTTCATTTTTCTATATTTGTAAATATGATAAATTTTTCTGAAGCATATTTTTTTAAATGAAGATTAATTTATTTCTTCTCCCGTGGAATGTGGTGAAGTGAAATTACTTAGAAAAATAAAGAATACTGTGAATAAATGGGTTGGAAAATACTTATGAGCCGCAGAGTATATTATTATATATAATATGTAACACAAATTACTATACCCCAACAAAGTTGAAT
>NW_017100218.1:1252041-1279116 GCF_001263275.1 Habropoda laboriosa
CCCAAAAAAATTGAATTATAAAAAATAAAAAAAAATTCTCAGGGCTATGCACTGTTAATTAACTTCAACGATCCAGCAACTACCATTAACAAACCACGATACTGATCCGTAATACAACCTCGCTCCGCACAGAGAAACGAAACACACAGAATCCATAGAACAATTCACCGAAGCATAATTTAAAACCGAGAACTCTGGCGTAGGAATAACAAATGAAACGATTCGCGAAACAAGACGAAAGTGGATCGACATTATATTGCCGGGTGGTGAAGACAAATAAAGGTGAGCCGCACGAAGGCGCATCGACAAGGCAATGGCGATCTCTCCTAACGATCCCTTCTCAGAAACTCGAGTTCCGCTCGAATAATCACGCCGGGGCAAAGCCGACGTTCACGTCTTCTCCTCGAATCCAATTAAAAGGTAATTGAAAAGAGAGGGTGGAGTGTGGGTAGAAAAGATGCTGCCTTATCGCAGCACAGCCGCAGAGCTTTTATCCCCTCTCTCTCTTTCTTTCTTTCTTTCTGCGCAAAGAATGCGCTACGGTGGACGGACGTAAGATAAATTGCCGGTTAAAGTCACCCTCGACGCAGCCTCGAATAACTTTTCCAACTATGAAATATTCCCTCATAAGCGTCGCGACGCGCCGCGTCTTACGCCTCCTCTCTCTCTCTCCCTCGTAATACCGTTCATTAAAGAGCGAGAGAGCGAGAGATGCGCGGAGATGAAAATGGTGGGAAGGTGGGCAAAAGTATGGGAACTTACTCGATCAACTTTATGCATTATTCAATGCAACGCCCTCGAAAACATACATACAGCGCTCCCTTGATTTCTTATGCCGGGTCCAGGACGGAACCACTTGCAGCGTTGTTCGGTGTGAAAAATGCCGATAGGCGAGGTAGAACAAGGTTCGCTCGTGACTTCCAACACGGTGGTGAAAAGCGTTTGACGAATTTTCGGGGAAGTTGAATTAGAGTAAGTAGAGGAGAGTCGAACGAGTCAGACCGACACGTCGTCCGCTTAATTGTACGGCTGTTCTACTGGACGAAGGACAGTTCTACCGACAAACGAGAGGTTGCTTGTGAAAGTAATAACGACGGTGTGTTTATCGAGCGGGAGTAATGAAGTATTCATTTACATTTTTGTTTCCTTTTTACTTTCGTATTTTTCAACGAAAGACCTTCCTGTACGCCTGTTTGCAAATTTCACTAATTATTAATCAATCATTCCAATTTTTCGTACCCATATAAATTTCAAATTCTAGAAAAATAGCTTTTCAAAGTGCTCCATTTGATGCATGAAAAAATCGAGTGTTTCGTTCGAAATGAAAGTTTCGGGGGAAGTGCGAGAACATATTGTCCGGAGGAAAAACGCCTTGAAATACTCCGGCGCGAAGATCAGAGGCGAGCAGATGACGCACCGCTGTCGGTGACACGTAAGCCTGTCAGGCGAAATTGAAATAGGGACGTACGCGAGACATTCCGTCGTTCCCTGCCACGAATTATGCGAACACCGTGAACACCACGGTCGGCCAACGTCAATCAATCAACGCAACGGCTACTCATTTTTAATAAAGAGATATCAGCTCGAGCGGTATATGGTACACAGGGCTGACGGAGGCCGCGGTGTACACATTAGTCTCGTTACTGGAAACGCCTGTGACGCAACAACGGAGACACAGACGTCGTATAGTCCTGTCAGCGAAAACCAGACTTAACGATATTAACAAACACCGTTCGCGTCTCTCCCTCTATCGCTGGTGAACCTCGCGGAAACCCACGTGACCCTGCGAAATTCTGCTCGCTGTGCAAACAGAGAACTCTGTACGTTTTCGCCTATAGATTGATCCAAAGAACAGCCGAGCGTGTGGTAAATGTGCACGTTTAGCGCTGCTTCTAGCGACAAGGATTATTCCAAAGATTATCCGTCTTCGTGGGTATTTAAACGAAGAGAGAATTGCGAAAATTTGTACGAGAAGTTTTTTGTCGGGATTATTCGAAAGATTATCCGTTTTCGTGGGTATTTAGGGAGAATAGTGAAAATTTGTACAAAAACTTTTTCGTTGAAGACAAAAAAGTGGTTTAGAAGAAGAAACGAAAATTAGATCTTTATAATGATCTGAAACGCAGGAGTCGCCTCTGCATACAGTGAAAACACAGAAAATGCGGCACTCTTCTAATTTTATACAATTTCTTTCGCCTAAAAAGAAATGTTTCTTGATATTTGAAGGTCCACATAACTCCTTTTCTGTCAATATTAACAACGAAAATACATCATCCCATTTAAAAAAATGTGCAATTTCGAAAAATACGACTTTGGAAAGAATTATTACTTTATAGCAACGTTTGCTCTTTCGAACGAAATAATTTCCTCCTCCAACGTTGTTCTTTTTTCTTTGCTTTTTCGTCTGATCAAGAGAAACGGAGATATTCTAGGTGCACTCGAGGTACAGGAAACACCCTGTATACGCGGCGCCGAGGTTGCGGCTCGTAACTCATGCGACTCGACTAAATAAAACGACGCGTCACAAATTTCGGAGGGCTCGGGTATAATTCACAAGACTGTCTTGGCTGGCTATAAATGATCATTGCGCTCCGCGGAATTTACGGGGCTCGATCGATTCCACCGATCTCTTTTGTGAAATTTGCATTGATCGTAAAACGAGCGGTGGTGTGCAGAGTAGTCGTGCATTTTCATACGCAATTTTCTCGTTAATTGAAGACTTTAAATTGGCGATTGTACCGGTGAATAAATTAATACGCTCGCAAGAGACACTTTTAGTCGAAGTTTTTTTGGTTTTAATTCAAACGTACAAGTATAATTCTGTATATCGGTTGAAATAAATATACAAGTTATCTCGTTGGTCACTTTAATTACGTAAATTTTCATCGCGTGTGCCGTTCGATCGTACCGAAATACTAATTTTTAATTCCAATTCTTAGGTAAAATTTATCAATATATCCGGTGCAGCGTGCAACGATAATTCAGACAAATAGAAATTTTATCAGACCGTAGACATATTGTTCAATTTATTATGGAAATAGAATAACGTTGTGATTACTTATTTTCTTAACCCTTTCGCGAGCAGTACAACGCATACGTCACACTTAGGTACTAAAATCAAAACTGATTTCAATTTAGCATCCATTAAAGATGCAGCGATCAGTAGATGAGTACGAAATTTAAAGAGAAATAATTCAGTCACGAAAGAGTTAAACTAAATCTCAAAGAAATTACACAGCCGCGCCGATAAATATAAAAATCCATCGACAGCAAAGGGTTAATAATAACAAAAAACCTACCCAATTTCCAGCTTGATTCACCGAGTCCCTATAAAATGAAAAATCCAGCCGCTCCTCCTTCTTATTTACCAAAATCCTCTAAGGTACAGGAGATTACATTCCGATCAGCGTTCAATCCTATTCCGGCGTTTAACCCATAAAAAGAATCCCTACCTAGCACAAAAGCCTGGTAACCGCGTCAGTCTGGCTCAACAGTTTCCGGATTGATCGATAATTAATGCGGGTGCCGGGCGTACAAGAATTACCGTCGCCCGTTTCACAACGTACGAGGGCGTCGCGTCGGCCCTGTTTCTCTTGCGCTTCCTCTCGCGGAACTAACGATCGCGAACTTGCGAGAATAACGAGACGCGCGCCACGACCATGGCTCTCTTCTCCACGTGGCGGCAAGAAAGTCGCATTACAACGATACGTGGCGATCGCGAGGAGAAACCTGGCAAGAATACCCGTTTACCACTCACGTTTCCACCAGAGAAAGAGAGAGAGAGAGAGTAGACGTGGAAAACGAGCGAGGAAGAAAAAAAGAAGGAAAGACGGAAACAGAGAGGGATGGAGAGGCGAAAGAAAAAGGAATTACCGTGCAACAAAGGGCATCCTTTCCAGCAGAGAGACCTAACGTCTTCCACCGGGCAGGAAAAACTTGGTGTAACCAGGCTGGTTTTTGGTAAGAAGATTTCCACTGACGTCGTTAATTTTCTTTTCTATTTACCCCTCGGTAAAGCGGTTCGCTCGGGCTATCCTCGCCCGGTGTGGAAAGAGGGTTAACGTCAAAGGGTGGCCCCGGGAACGGCGTTATTGCATTGCGGCCGGTAAAGAAGCGAACGAAGCTCTGCTACGAGGGGTCAGACCAAGGGAAGAACAAAAAAAAGAGGAGAAAAAAGAACGAAATTATCGGGCAACGGGACCCGTGGCCGTGGGATTTAACCCAGGAGAACGCGGAACACCGAGAGCAACGTTCCCCGCGTTCCTTCTTCGGTCAATATTCCCGCGAAATTCGTTTTGACCGCATCAAAGGAACACGCCGCACCCTCGTCTGCGCTGTCGTTCGAGTTAAAACGACACCGTCCTCGCTTACGAGGATTCGGTTTGTCGATTGGACGAGTTTGATCTTCGGGAGATTAGGAGAATTAGAGGAGAGAGCTGGAGGACGATTCTTCGAGCGAGAAACGTCGAAAGGGGACGGTGAGGAGCGTTTTACGGAGCTGACGAGAAAGACTTCTCGAGTAATTGAGAATATCGCGGAAGTGTACGGTATTTTATCTTGATGCGAGGCGAGTTGATGTGACGTTAATGGGAGAGAAGTATAGCGGTGTGTAATTTGAAAATACTTGCTAAGTGAGTTTCCTCGTTAACCCTTTAAGCACGGAAGATTTCGAGGCTGCGAGTTTATCGCGGATGACACGCGACCTGCAATGACTGCTTCATATAGCACCGGCTAAAGGGAATTGTATAGTTCTGGTCCAGTTTGTGCGCGGAGTTTATTCAGTTTATAAAAATTCACGCACCGTGGGATGATAGAGTGAAGAAGAGTTTAGTTTTTTAGCTGCTACCATGTTGCCAAAAATTGGAAAATATTTTTGGCAAGAATTTTCAAACGCTGTGAAATGAAACTTTTGGAAAATCCTGCAACAGACCATTTATAGCGATCAACTTCTCCTACGTCCTATTGCACGTCATTTTTTAGACGTATTTCTGTATCGCGTGCTACAGAATGTTCCAATTAAACGTACCTTTGCCGTACGAAACAAACTAAAGCAGATTTCGCAGCAATGAAAACAACAAGCGATACTCAAGATAATACAAGCGAAACAGCGCAATCCCTCGCCAGGAGTATCCACTTACAAGACTCGAAATCGCGAAGCAATAGTCGAGGAACACCGGGTACAATTTTTAACGACAATTAATTTCTCTCCGAGTAAACTGAAGGTAGAAGACGGTGTACCGGTGGAACAAGAGGAACACACAGCTGGCAGTTTACGAGTCGCCGGTTAATATTAAGCCTCGTAATTCTCGTTTCTTTTTGCCCACTTGTCGCTGAAGCAGCATCGCGCAAGCAGGCGAGCAATAAATTCCTGTACCCGGTACCGTCATTAAGCCCGGTTAAATGCGAGCAAATATTAGTACGAGGCTGGGAGAGCGCGATTTCGTCCTTTGCGCGAAACGCGCTCTTTTTCGGCTCCGTTCTTTCCTTCTCCGTCCCAGCCCCTTAAATACAGAGAGAAACTCTGTGTACTTACGTTGAATCGAAGTTGCAGAGTGCTGGTGTACCCAGCAGAGCAGCTACTCGAGCTACCTGCTCGCGGCTCCTTTCGATCCATCGCGCGCACAGAGGAAAGCTCGCACTTTGCACGCCAGCTAAACCTCCTTGAAAAACCGTTTTTTCCTCTCCTGCGAACGTAACGGAACACGGCCGAACAACAATTCCACGGGTTTTGTCTGGAGCTGGTTCTTAACTTAGGTTCACGCTCGCGCCGTTACACGCGTAGAACAACGCGTAGCTCCGTCGTTCGTCGTACATTCGCTCCCGCCACTTTGCTGTTCCGGGGGATGGTACAGCCGCACGACTGATATTTCGCGGGCGAATTTACCGCAATACCACCGAAAACGTTCTCATCGTTGCACGTAGTACGCTCTTTCGGTCGTAAATCGTCGAGAGGAAATGGTGAAAAAGTGTGTGCTCGAGATAAAGTGCGCGTTTCGAGACGGAGTACGCTTTACGCGCGTTTCGCGCGGTCCTCGACAATCGATACCACGCCAAGTTTTCGCGGTGAAGTCGGTATTAAGTTGTTTCGACGAAAAGGAAAATTGAAGTAACAGGTCTGTGTGCTTCCTGGATTTTTAGTAGGTAAAACTTCGTTTTGGGGTTTCTTTTGATATTCCTGAGATTCGTTTTGAGAATGAGAAAAGGGTTAAGATAAATGAAGATTTGTATTGACCCTTTCGTGGCCCAAAAATTTTTTTGAAGAATTTTTCATTAATCTATGGATAAGTGTCTGTAATGAATACTAAATTAGAACCAATTTTTGCTCGAGATTTGTTTTGAGAATGATAAACGAGTTAGGATAGACACAACTTTTTTTTTTAATCATTGTATTAACCCTTTCGTGGTCGAATAATTTTTTTGAAGAATTTTGCATTTATCTACCGATCCTAAGATCACTTTTCGTTCGAAAGTGAGGGAAAGGGTTAAACAGATAAATTCTTCCACATCTCTCGCCTCGTTTCCTTTTCTAATTTTGGATATACGTGCACGCGTTACGTTCGTCTCGCGTGATCCTCGATAATCGATAGTCCGGAGCGTATCTAAGGCGAAACCGGCAACCTACTTGAAGAAACACGAACGAGCAAAATAAATTAAACCCTAGCTTACTTCTTCCTTGAATAAATAAATCCACCCACACTTCCGTTTACATTCTATTTTTCCAATATTGCAAACATTCACGAGACACTCGTTTGTCTTGCTCGATGCTCGATAATCGATACTCGGCGGGGTGTTTCCAAGGTGAAACTGGCGAACTCGTTCTTGAGCAAAATGGCCAAGAAGAACGTGTCTTGTTAAATCTTCGTCGAACAAACGCGCCTCTAGCTCCTCCTATTCTTCGCACGTTTGCGTGAACTATGGAAACGTGGAACAGGAGAGAGGAGAATAGTTGAAATACAGGGAACAAAGAAATTCCCTTTCGTAGTGTGGGGGGGAGGAGTCGAAATGACGAGATGTCAAACCGCGAACTGTCGGGCTGTCAAACTGCGTGGGCCTCTGCGGGACCAGCTGAGGCAACGGATAATGCGGCCTGCCGCAATGTCAAAACTCCTAAATGAGCAGTGACAAGACGGGATCAGAAGGGATGGAAAATGTTGAATACGTGAAAGATGGTGTGTGTGTGTGTGTGTGTGTGTGTGTGTGTGTGATGTCTTTGTAACGATCGTGGCTTTAAATCGAAAGCCTTTTCACCAATTAAACGATACACGCTCGTTGTAATTTCGAAACGCGAGCTTATTGGAATTGCATGGAGCACACATTAATCTAGTTGTTATTTGTACAACGCTGTTCTAATCAAACGGTTCAGCTGGATAATAATTATACGTTATTCCAGAGGAATTATTTGATCCAGATTATTCGAACGCCGGGGTATCACGTTTCCCTATTATTGGATCGAATCGCTTTTCCCAAGAACGACAGGTATAGTTTTACATGTGGAACAGAAGGGTTTCAAGTGTCAACTTGTGAAGATTGAACAATACCTTTGTATTCTTTGTTTCTTTGGGTCTTGTTGCAATTGTGAAATCGTGTACAAATTAAATACTATGTTGCGAAATATAATGGAAGACACGAACGACGCACAATGCGAGCTCGTCCAACTATAAATAATTCATACAATGGCAAAGCGATCATTCACCTGTCTACTTTATTCCGATAAATTCCTGGAAAATAAAAGCCCTGAGCGTCGATGACGAATGCAACGCTAAAATACAGGGTCCTGTCGAATCTCTTATCGGAATATATTTAGTAAAGGCAACAGGGTAGAAGTGCGGAAATTCGCACGAAATTTCGGACGATTTCATTTTCGCCTACCGTTGTTTTTACAATTATCAACATTTTGCCGTTCAAATTTGGCAAATTCCTACTGAAATTTCATTCTCTTTCTACTCCCTGATTTTCAATCCTGTTAACAGGTCTTTGAATGACTATCACTTTCAAGCCACGTGTGCCGGAAACGGTGCACATGGCAGAGAACACGTGAACCCCTTGACGTATGATTTCTTATCCTGACTATGCATCTAAGCGTCAGCTATTTACTATTTTAGTAAGGAAAGCTGATGTATTATAGATTAACTAAATTTGCCAATCTTCAGTTTTACAAATTAAATGAAAAATTGGAATTAAAATGAATTTCGTTACGGATACAACTGTTTTTATCAGATCCTGACAAAAATCTGTGGCACGGAATCTGACTCGTTGTAGGACACGGGGTTAACCGGACGATCTCCAAGTAACCTCTTAACCCTTTTGCACATTTTCTCCCTTAAAATATTTCATCTTCCGGGTAAAAGATTCCTATTCGTGTTTGCTTACGGTCTAAAAATGTTCTTACCAGTGTAGGAGGTGGTCTAATGAACTTTACTCAGATCAGGATGTCGTGCAGAGTAGTTTATTTCGGACTCTTCGGCGTCCGTCTATTACCGAAGCTAAGAACCGACTCTCGTCGAAATGGCAAAGATATCGCTGGGCCGAACCGATGAGTACCCGGGTCTGGTGTTTGTCACTCGCCAAAAGGCGCAGGCCAAGCCATAAACCGTCCCAAAAAGCCTACACCAGAAACCTACTAAAATTGGACGACAAAATAGAAAATTGTGGCGATAGACACAAAGGTGAAATCAAAATTACACCGTCCAGCTGATTCAATTAACAGAAGAAACTCCCGTTGCTTCCGCAACGAACGAGACCATGAAAACGGCAAACCACCAGATCCCTTTTATCTCGCGGGAACGAGGCGGAGAAGAGTGCAGGAGTGGCGCGTGACTCGTTTCACCGCACGCGTCCTTTCGCGCCAGGAGGCCGCAGAAGAACGCGAGAGAAACGAGCGAGAGGAGCAGCCGAGCAGAGCACAGGCTGTATCGATTTTCGTTTCGTTTGCTATTTCGCCGGCCGCATCGTCCACGAAATTTCATTCGCGCCCTCTCGTCAAAATCGCATTATCGAATTCACGCGCTGATAACTAACACACACGCTACCATTCCTCCTCCTACGATCGTATCATCCCTGTTGTTACTCCGCCGTGAGAAATAGAACAGAGTGCCAAGGAGACGTTACGAAGAGAAAGTGAGAGAGAGGTTTGATTCGTTAGCGATTCTGAAATTAGCGCAGGAAAACTTTGCTCGCCCTGCTCGACAATTACCACGCGAATTCCTCATTAATGCCACCGGCATAACGAACTCCTCGATACGAATAGTTTTGTTTCCCTCTTGTTCCTCCTCCTTCTCTATCTCTCTGTTTTTCGTTACATCGGCCGTTCCTATTCGCTCGCCCGGTACGTGGAACGCGAATTAATCAGGAAGATGGTTTAACAATCCAGCTACGAACACCACATGTCCGTACAGTTAGTACCAAAAATATTTGGAGACTCTTCCCTTTCTATGTAATAACGTATTTAGGTTAATTACGAAGGGATTAGGTTGCCGCTCTTTCGTTACGGAACGTCCGTTTATTGTACTGTAGGATTAAGTGCTGCTAGTTCAACGCATTTTCCCGAGTGACGCGAATTTATCGAAATCATGGCCAATTACTGTACTTCACGAATGGGATCACTGGATGTTCCTAATTATTCGAAATTTGCAATATTTTTCACCGCGCCGGTGTTTAACGATTCTTTCGCTGGAACATTTTTGGGAGTAACTGTATCTACGTACGTGCACAGAGGGAACAGAACGATAATCTGAAATTACATCGAGCAAATAATTTACCGGTTACGCGACTACGTCTCGTCTAATTAATTAAAACAGCCTGGAATAACCGAACACGTTTGCTCGCTCTGGGTCTCGGTAGCCGGCGAAAAATCTTCGAATATACAGAGGGGGGAAATTTCGTTGCACCGGTAAAATTACTCTGCTCCTCTTCTCGCTGATTGAGCAAACGCTTTCACGTTTATTAACGAACCAACCACCGAAGAAAGGAGTCGCGAACGATTTTTCGACGCGTGGAAAATCACACGGAGGTGAGGCACACGAAATATAATTCACAAGCCACGCGGCGCGCTCGCCGTTGATCGACGAGGGGAGAAAGAAGGATAGAAATGAGAATAGCACCGAAAGGACGAAGATGCAGGCTGGCGAATAATAGAGATCGATTCGATTAATAAAACATCGCTGCATGATTTTCCAACGCGAGTATTTCGACGGAGGCACGCCGAGGAACTGACTGAAATTCGCAGCTCCATGGGCATCCGTGGTAGCTAGGGAACGACGCAATATATACCGAACTCTCTCTCCTCTATCCTATGGGGTATAAAGCCTACGGGGTACAAAATTCGCGTAGCAGAGGGTGCCGTTTAGTAAACGCTTTAAACCGGCCTCAAAACAGACGTAACAATTTCGTTAGCAAGGGATGGGAAATTGTAAATTCGAGAGGACGAAAATCGTCGATTATACTTGGCTTCCTTCTTCTCTCTGGAGTAGGTGTAATGAAAATTTGATTACCATTCGTGGGATGATTCGGTAATTTTATTATCGAATTTCTAATCTACTCGTGATAAATGAAAATTCGAAAGGACGAAAATCGTCGATAATATTTCGCTTCCTTTTTCTCAAAATTTGACCGCAGTGCATAGGATAATTTAGTAATCTTCGATGCTTTATTACGTACTTCAATAGTGTAAAATAAAGAAAAGTGGAAGATTTGACGGAATATTCTCCGTAGAATTATCAAGCGTAAGTTCGAGTCTGTCACTGCTACGATACCTAATCGGATGCTGAGGGGACAAAGAAGATGTGCACTGCGCACACGCAATCTACCCCTCTGCCATAATTGCTGAATGCTAAGACCGAGTAATTCCTCTTTCGCTACATTATTCCCACAGTCGTAAACCAACGAAATCACTCGGCGGAGAAAATATCGTTAAGAACCAATGATTTGCACGATAAAAGAAATATTCGCGTGGGTGACGGATAGCGAGTATTTTTCAAACGATTACAAATTACTTTAGGCATTACAGCCACCGGATATCAGTCGCAATCCGCGTTGGATCATCGTCGATGAATATATTAGCCCCGAAGCGCATCGTGGAAATTTCATTCGCGTGTATCCTCGGGCCGGAAAGCAAACAGCGTAAAATATGATAAAGGAGCGGGAGAAATAAATTTCTGGACGCGTTGAATAATGCACGAACCGCTGGAACATCAACCTCCACGCGTACGAAACGATTCAAAGTTAGACGTTCGCCGGGAACGGTTCGATTTAAACGTGGACAGCGTGTTTGATTTACGCGTGAAAAAATTAGAACAACGCTCGAACTACGAGTGATATCTACGCGTTCCCCAGTTGCGATACAAATTTCACTACTTCGTACGGGAAATTTAAGTTCCATCCACTGTCGTCGAAGCTGCGTGTGAAATTATCGCCACGGTGAATACAGGTCACCTCACTTGTGCTGCCTTAAAACTTCATGGGCCTCGAATGCGAAATGTAACGTTTCAAATTAATTAGTTGTCGTATTTTGCGAATTAGCATCGACCACCGTCAATCATCGTTAACCGTTCAACCACAATTTCACGCCTTCGTAATGAACGAACTGACGATTTGTTAGGCTTTTTGTCAGTGTTTCAGTCGTCTTTATGGTATGCTAATTTTCGGTGCAAGGAAATGGAAACGAAAGTCGATGAAACAATAAAAATGAAACGAATTGCAGGCAAATTCCAGCTAGGATTGAAATAAGTTAATTATTTATTTATTGGGTCTTTGAAAAAATTATTCTTCGCCAAAGCACTATTTTACTTAGAATAGAAATAATATTTTAGCAACGAAATTTATTGCATATTACTTTAAGGTCCATTAACCCGTATTTTTGGCACTTTTAACTCGCAAGCGTGGATTAACGATTAAAAGTCTTCAAAAAAATCTGAGAAAATTCCTGTAGCTTCGTTAAATATGCTAAATAAAATTCTACTAGCCAAGAAAATTTTTTATTAAACTCCGAGAAGCCAATGCCTTAGGAACTAGTCCGGACAAAATTGACCCAAGTTTAAAATCCAAATCTACGGTGAAATTGATAAAATTACTCGCAGAAACACGATCGAGACTCCAATTTACCGGCAAGAAAAAGACAAACAAAAAGAAAAATGCAAGAACAGAGAAATCGATCGGAAAAGGAGAAGTCTGGAACGTAAAAGGGATGGATTTAAATGGGTCGCATGGCTATGGGTATGCACATGACGACGTGAAAAATGTGATGATCCGCGTACGTTTCTGCCGCGATATTGCTTTAACGAGGTCGACCTAGATCGAGCGCCATGACGTCTGGTCGTGTGGCGATGGGGGGGAAAAAAAAGGAAAAAGTTTAGCGAATTCTCCGCGAGAATGTTCAACAGGAGGAGCAATTAAATATCCACTTACAGTCTGCAACAACCGGCGAGAAGAGCTTGAAACTTCCGTCCAGACGTGCGTGACGCGCGTAAAACTACCTGGCCGTTACACCTGGCTTCGCCATCGTTCACACTGTTCCACCTCGAAATCGAAATAATTCGAAAGTAATCTTAGTTCAACCGAAAGCCGGCTCGTGAGACACTAATTACGAAAATCGTAGCGAAAGTTCGCCGTGGAAAGTTCGTCAAAACTCGGCGTAATTAGATACCGGATCGTGTCTACCTCTTTAACAGAATCTCGCTGTGGAAAAGGAGGAACGACGATCTGGTAATATCGAAGGGAAGAACGGAATTCGAGTGTTCTTCGTTGGACATTCGTTGGAAAAGTGACGAACGGAATATGTAATAGTCACGGTGATATAGAATAGTTGTATAGTTTGTTCGGGGAATAATTGTAGGAGAATCGTGGCATGGAAATGATTCGACGATGAAGAGAGAATAGATACGCGTTAAACAAACTGTGGACGATACGCAATTAGAGCGTGATGTTGATGATTAATGGATCAAGCGAGTCTGTAAACACCCGTTGTAATATTCAACGATAGATTTGACGATAATTCATCGCTGCTCCAGAGACATAGATTTAATATCCAATTCCAAGTTATACATAGTTACCTAAATTAACATTCGGACACTCTTTGAAACAATATAATTTTTTTGAAATTGTACCAAGCGACTTGAATATTTTTGAGAAGTTAGAAAAATTAGTTTACTAGATGACGTGTCCAAAAAATTTGGAGGACATTGTTACTTAGAAACACTGTGCATCGTAGGAACTCTTCGAACACATACTACTTTGCATTCGTTCAAACTATACTACAGGTACCGATACAATTACGTATTTAAATACAAACACAGGTACTTTTCCATTTTCTAACAGAAATTGATTTCATTTCCATTCCTCTGCATGGAATACGAGATGCAAGATACTTCAGTTTCACTCTGATATATGCTAGTATTATTAAATGTATTCACGGAATACATAAACGTTCGATTCTTTCATTTCACGGTATAATTACTGCCAAGCTCCGCGCCACCGAATCATTGTAATTCCAGTAATCAGCAGTATTCAAAGAGGCCCTGATATTCTTCTATGCATTATGGAAGACCTCCGTTTCACTTCTCTTCTCTGTCTGTCTCTTCCTACCTCTTCCACTCAGCGGCTCTTTCATTTCTCCATATCTTTTGCTCCCAGCCTTCCAATCGGAAATCAATAACAACACCGCCGTAACAAATCCATTGTTTTCGACCGCCCCTGTGAAATCGTGTTCCGAAAACTCTGCGATTCGAGTGACGCGAGCTTCGACGAGCAACGGGAGGAAGAAGGAAACTCCATGTGATCCCGTGAAAATCGTCGGCCGTTGATCAACGGAACACCCACGTTGCGCCTTCGTTTCTTTCTTTATTTTTTGGTTCACGCGTGAAAACCAGTCACGTTGCCCATAGCAGAGGTAACCGAACTCTTCTCCCGTGAAATCGTGTCTTTGTCGAACGTGGAAAGTTTCCGGCCGCCTTCGAGAACCAGGAAAATTTGAAATATCATCGGGGGGACAATTGGTTCGTGCCGACTGCACACCGGGCTTTCGAATTGGGGAAAAAGCGCTGGAGACGAGGACAGAGGAAGTGCTCGTTCCGTTACGAGCCTCTATTGAAGAGATCGTGAAAGGGCTGCCAATAAGTCTTAATTAATTCGTTCGTTCGAGTTTCATCGAACGCCGTTTTGCACCGAGCCTGCAAAGATTACGGGACTGGCCATTGATACTGTAGGCAAAGAGGACTTTACTTCTGTGTTTCCTAACCTTCGATACAGATAGCTGGATTGTTCGATCGAATAAATAATTAGAGCTCGACGAGGAGCGGCTAATGTAGGTCAATTCTCCCTCGTTTAAAACCAGCGACGTTCAAAGTGAACAAGTTCGAAATGCTGATCTATAATTTCTCTTTACTCGCATTTCGTTCTAACAGCGCTGTACAAGATGCGGCAGAATCGACACAGGCTATAGAATCGCGATGAAATTGTCGAATTACACAGTTTCGAAGATCCTTAAGAAAAAGAATTTAAATACACTGAAAACATGTAAATAGAAAAAATGAAAATCGATGAAGTAATTTTTTTCGGTACAGTAAAGTAGGAAAAAGGTGTCGCGGACGAAAAATACGAAATGCCACGGGGGACGGAAAATCGACGCACGAGCAATCAATAGTCGGAGCATAACTATTGCGCGTGAAGCAACAATGTATCGTCGACGCACAGCGAGGAAGGCGTGGCAGCGTTCATTGGACCCTTAATGCCAATGCCAATGTCAGGGTTTTCCCGGTCAGTAACCCAGAAACCCCCACTTTCGACCCTTAGAAAGTCGCGAAAGCGCCATCGCGACCCTGTGCCAAGGGACGCGTTCGAACATCCCCCTCGAGGCGACCCACGATCGGCAAAATGCAGAGAACTGTACGTTGATAACGCAGGGTGGTTCGGTTCGTTTTACCCTCGAAGCGTAGATAAGGGCTGAAGCTCGATTCCAACCCTCGTGGATATTGCAGATCGTGACATTGCCGGCACAGGAACTTTTAGTTTCCTGCTTTCGTGAGGGTTGCGCGTTTGATAAGAACACGGTACTCGAAGAAAGTCGAAGATAAGAAAGAACTTTTCTACAAATGTGACAAAATCTTTCGTCGTAATTTTTAATCGAGACTTGGAATAAAAATGGAATAATTTCAATTCGATTTGACGAAAATTAGTAGTTTATACGTGGTAGAAAACTGGCAATACATATGGCATTGTCCGAGCTACAGTTGGTAAATATTTATACGGTATTTTACGGAACGTTGAATCGTCGTTTAGGATTATCATAAAGCTACCAGAAGCTATGCAAGATTCAAAAGCCGCGTATATATCGTGGAGAGAAGTTGTGCCTGTAAAGTGGATAAGTTTGTCGTGCATGCGATAATCTGCTTACCATTTGTTTATCAAGCGCCTCCATAATTTCGCCGACATCGCCGACGACCACCGCCTGTTTTCGCAGCATCTCTTCTTCGACTGTCAACCAATCGCGTATCTGAAACAAACGTCGTACATAACGGTAACATTTAAAATCCAAAATATAGGAAACATGACTAAAAAATCCAAAATACAGAAATTCCAACATGCGCGAATTTAATTATCCTTAAAAGAAATAAAATAAAAGTATGATATACTTTAAAGAGAAAAAAAAGGTCACGACACTTGAGCCTGGAGTAAAGGAATTCCCCGATGGAATAAAAATGCTGGTCGTTCGTGAGTGATGGCATGGAAGCGGAAAGAAGTCATCGATCAGAAGGATGGTGAGAACACGAACGATGGGGAGAGAGAGGGGAGATCGAATCGAGTATTTACAGCCGGAAATTAGCTGGGAGTGCCTGTCCGTAAATGGCCAACTCCGTATCCTAATATCGGACAACGAGACAGGGATGGAAAAGTAGGAGGAAATGTACAGATACAAAATTATTACAACGAAAACATTACGCGTGTCAGGAGCCACTGTTTTTCCCGCATTGTCCCCATAATTGCCAAGCATTGTCCCACGGTAACGAGATTATGGTGGATGCTGTTGGGCGAAAATTCCACCGCAAATACGCATTTCAATATCGCCGGAGACAATAGTTTTTCTTCGTGAAAAGCCACCGGCGACGCATATAATTAAATATCAAGGGTACACCGCTTAATTACTGTTTCATTGGAGCAAACAATCACGAGCCAATAAATATACGCTTGAATATAACACAAACACACACCGACAGAGCAGAAATTCGCGACGATTCGTATCCTCGATAGAGAGCCACGTTTCCGAATGAATAATTACTTTTGTATGGGATCTAGAAAAGATACTTTCTGTTTTTATCTTTTTCTTTTCAATATCCAGAAGAGACAAAAAGCTGTCATTACCCTGAAGAAGTCTTCTTTATATCTGATTAATGATCAACTGGTACGCTTTTATCAACAGAGAGACAATAGACATTAATTAACGAGGTTGCTGTGCATCGCATGTTAATAGGTCACGTTATGTAGGTTGAACGACCTCAGACGCGAATGTTTGCTTCGTCTACTGCACTTTTCACATTTGTTTGCCCCGTTACGAGAATCCATTAGTTGTGAAAATCGAGAAATATTTTATGCTCCTTTATTCTGATGGATCTTTGTCTCTGTTAACTCTTTATCTTACGATTTTTTTATGGGTGCATACGTTTGTCTTGGCTACTTATAATTTTTATGCCGTCCTAAGTAAGAAGAAGTGAAAACACTACGTGTAATTTTCATTTGGAAAGCTTTAAAATTCAAGTTTACCGTAAATACAGTACTGTAAAAGTGTGACTCGGTATTGTGGGGGGTTTTGGTATGAAAGAGTGAATGTGTGAGAGTGGTGTGAATGGCCTGGAAAGGAAGAACGAATGGAAGACGATCGTGCGTGGCGTGTTTGTTATGTTTAGACAAGATGGGTTGTCAAGCCGATCGCGGCGTGTGTGAGTGTGTGTATGTGGATGCGTGCGTGGAGAAAAGGAAGAAGAGTGTGAGGTGTGTGAGTGTGAAAAAAAAACGAGAAGCATCGAGCCGGAAGAGAGCGAATCGGAGGAGCGGTGAGAAAAAGGAGGCAGATTATAAGTGAACAGCACCGGCGTCGCGTGGGGTTACTTTTAATTATAATAAACGCACAAGTATTTAACAAAATCCCACAGTATTATAAGGCAAAAGGTTGAATAACTACTTAGATAATCATTTCTCAGGAAAATAAATAGAATTTAATTACCCTTGCAAGTTACAAAAAAAAATTCAACTAAACCCACGTCAAATTCCTTCGAATTAATCGAGTATCAAAATGATAGACAGCTTGCAATATTAATTTTCATTCATTTTCACGCGAAAATTCGGGTGCCAAGAAAAATTGTCGCGCTAAACGACAGCCAGCTCTTATCACGACGTAAAGAGGAAGAGACGTTTACAAGCCGGTAAAAAGTGGCCGAACAATGATAATCGACTTCGGATGCAGGGTAACGCAGCCAGGAAACGGATGCTCGAGAGCACGACCAATGTTTCTCCGAGTCGTGAGCGTGTAACTTTGGAGGGTAGGTCGATAAATCGCGAAAGAGATAAGCCGGAATGCTACAGGAAATTAAGGTCTCGCTCGGCCCCGACATCCCCCCAAGTCGTCTCTCTACCGGGAGCTTCGTGTCTGAGCCAGTGTCCTTCCTCTCTGGCTTTCACTTTAGCCCTCCGTTTCCACATAAAGCCGGCCTGATTAAGTGCATGTTGTCGAAGAACGATCATATCTCTCATGTGGTTTTCTTCGCGGCGAACTTCTCTCTCTCTCTCTTTCACTCTCCCTCTCGTTTTCCCTCCCATCTTGAAAAGCCTCGACGAGAGAAGCCCAATGAAAATGAAAGGCCTAGACGTCGTCGTCGACGTCCTCCCCCGGGGTCCCGAGGGAACCCGAAGAAGGAGGGTGGAAGAATATATACATACATATATCTATATACACATTCGGGGAAGAAAATATTCCTGCCAGTCCTCGTATATATGCCAGCAGACTTTTCACGCGGCGGTAACTTTGATATCTGACCTGCTGAAACTCAGCCAGGGGGGCCGAACGATGATTATCGTTACAGTATCTGTCGTAACGGAATTTTTAGGGCGCGTCGTAAAAATTCTGAAGGTGATGGAACGTGAAGAGAGAGAAAAACAACGCAGATGTAGTGTCGAACAATATTCAAATTCGCCAACAAATGCATTATCGAGAGGAGGGTTCACTTTTCTTCTTTACACGTTCGCTGCGCTATTCACGCTCAAAGTTTCACCCTTTTTCGGACGGAGGAAGTACTGATTGTGTAATTTGCAATTACGTCGCTATTTCACTTTTTCATTTTTTCTCATTTTTCTCAAGTATACGTACACGAGTTCACGCGAACCATTTTCATTGCTTAAAGATGCATATGTTTATCGGTCGCGTTCGTAGTGTTTCGCGAAAGCATATACGAGTCTATCGTCCTCGAAGGGTTGAAACCGGCACACGCTCGGGTATTTTCGTAAAACTGAAGAAACAGTGCCGCGTGTATTCCAGGACAATTGAAACCCCAAGTTAAATTTGTTTCCCCGGGCTGGCTGCGTGTACAAGGTCCTCCTCCACCGTTCAGTTATTTAATTGTGATATTACAAGTATGCATGAAGCACGGAAAGTCGCCAACGGTTGTTCGTTTTCCAGGGATACGAGAGCGAGACAGAGCCGGCTCGATCGGCTGACTTGCCGGAGGAAACTCCAGTTCGTTAACTAACAGGAACGAACCCGAGAGACGTGTCCTCCGAGGAGATCGAATCTCCGCGCTGCGAATTTAATTAAAAATATCGAGATGCAAACGACGATCAGGCCGTAACCAGGTCTGACCTATATCGCGGCTCTTCTACTACTTGTTTGGTCGGTGCCACTCAAAATAAACGAGCTGCTTAATTTGAAATATAAACGCGGAACCGCGGTGAATCGATACAGCGCGATATTCGGCACGACGATGAAAGATAGATAGGATCCATTGTATCGGCACCCCTTCAATCCAGGTGAAACAAAAAAGAGTGTGGAAATAGTGTGCTCCCGATCGACAACGAACGGAAAGAACGAACATCTGCGAGAAACTATTTTCGTGGATTCTCGAAGAACGGTAATCGTGAATCACGGGCAAAAGTGCATTAAGACCTGAGAATTCACTGTGTTATAACTAGTATCGAACTCGTGACAACTTAACGAGACGATGATGAATTATAGATTGTTCGCTGGATTTTCGAGAATTTCTGAAACAGTTAATTCGCTATGTTTCAATAAACACAGTGTAATATATTTAAAGGACTTACGCATGCAAGATTTCTGCTATTTTCGAGCTCTGGTATAAAATATGTATCGAAGAGAATTAGTCGAAAATAGAAAAAACGAGGACGTGAAACAAACCAAAAAATTAGACGAATCAGTTGGCTAAGTCATTTATGGCGCTAATCTCTCATATCAGAAAACCTAACCACCCAGTTCGTCTGTGCGGCGATATTGGATTCCTCGATGAAATCGGATAACAGAGTTATTTTCCCCGGAAACCGGAACCGAACGAAATTGACCTAAAACGTTTCGTCTGTGTCTCCTTGCGGCGGGTCGCCACAACGAAACTTTTTACATCCGCGGCGTACTTCTGCGTGAAAAGTTCAACGACTGTTCTTCAACATTCGAGCGCGCTTCCATTCGTATCGCTCGTCATTGTTGTTTTACTTTCCTCTCGAATCGTTCTCTCGCAAAAAAACATTCCTCGTCCTCCCTCCCGTCACTTGGACAAGCTCGAATGTACCTCTGTGCTGTTCAGCGTCGTTGAAACGTTGTCGTTTCAAAGGAACGTTAGCGACGCGAAAAGGCCGTGAAAGAAGAAAGAAGACGAAACTGAGGATCGAGAAAGGGGATGCGTAAATCGTGACCGGAACACGATTTTAATAGAAGGAAAACGGTCGCGAGTAAACAGGACGCGTCAAATAGGAAAACATTTCACTGGGACGACCATGAAGAATCTAATAAGCTGGATATACGAAGACCGCCTCAAAGGAAAATGGAGTACAAAATAGTTGGTGCGCCAGGAGACACGGAAACGAGGTTCCGTGCATACCACACGGGAGAAGGCGGGCGAAACGTGACGCTCGATTGAGGAGGACACCGGGAGAAAGAAAATGGTCGAGTTTCTGGCGCAGAAATAAAGAACACGCGTGCCTCTCTGTCATGAATGGAAAATGTAGTTTGAAAAGCTCGGCGGAGGAATCCGTAACGCGGATAAATTCCAGCTTCAATCGAGTTTCTCTTAAGAATTCAATTCGTTACCTTTCGTATCTAAATCTATTCCTACCTTCTTTTTTTCTTTTAATTCTTGTAACAATTTTTCCTCATTTTCTTTTTCTCCGCTGGTTTTTCACGCGAAACGTTCCCGCGCGAGATGATAGAGTTAATCAATTGCAGAGAGGTAGCACAGGATGGCGTGCACGGGAACGAGGCCTAACACGGGGCAAAATAGAATTTCATTGGCAACTCGATTCCTGCTCGAGTCTCGTTACCTCGAAGCCTCTCATCGCTTTATGCAAACAGCACAATACTTGTCAGCGAGACAGCATAGCCGGAAATGGAAGAAGGGAGATAGCTGTTATGACGTCGGACTCAGCCTGGAGTCTGACTGTTGACTCGGCAAATAGGAAAAGCGCACCGGCAGAATCGGCACAATAGACGGCCTGGATGACAATAAAACCCATCCGCGGAAGATAATTACGTATTTTTATCTAGGCCGGATTCGAAATTGCGAGCGCGACCCGCGTGTGCACGCGGGTAAAGTGTGACAGGCTGCCTCGAAGGAGACACGTTTTCACGTGAAACTGGCGCAAAAGTGTTCCCATTTTAAGGACGCCTCGTTCGAATTTAGAACGCTATTTTTGGGGCTACGTTTACCTTCGTACATACGTACGTTTCAAAGGAAGTTCACGGCTAGGGGATGCTTGAAATTTTAATCAAGCGTTTGGAATTTTTCGGGTTTGAAGAAGCGGGCTTGTGATTTGGTGGAACTGGTTTCTCGGTAGATGAAAACATTTGTCGATCCGGACTACGGTGACTTTTCAGCTCGTCGGTAAATTTCAGTGCGGATTATTTCACAAATTAATCCTTCGGAGACATCCAATTTGCCTTTTCGTCTATATCGAGGAGATTCGATGCTTGAATTTTTGGACTGTAACGCAAAATATGAACAACCCACGCAGGCTGCATAAAACTGCAATTTTTCGGAGGCTCGAGAGCACTCTCGTGACACAGAGTATTCTCGTGACACACAACACAGACACTCGACTGACGTACGATAAATTTCTCGAGGTAAATTCAACGCGTGAACCACTTCTGAATATTGAAAGTAACGCGCACGCCGCGACAATTATCATCCATAGCCGGCAAAGTAACTTTCCCGCTTGAGAAACACGTGTGGCGGTCGAGCATCAAAGCAACGCGACATTTGCATCGAATAAACGAAGAAACACGCGAAAGCGGGGTGAGATTTCGTGCTTAAAGTACCCTCAACAGGCAGGAACAATATACCACGCGCAAAGAGTTAAAAGGGGCTTGATAAAACGGCACGCGGCTCGTTGCACAAAGCTTCAACGTAAGGGAACATCCGAGGAGGATGTAATATACCGAAGAAATTGCGCCGAAAATAAGATAAACCAAAACGATACACGTGTGTTCCCTGAGACAGTCCTCCGACGAGAGTATTTTTCTCAAAAATTCAATCTTTCCCCGTGTACCCGAAAAATCTAGCGGGCTCTTTGATAAACTGCTGAGAAAGATGCTAAAAGGACGGTAAAAACAGAGTACAGAAAAAAAGCAGAAAGGAACTCTCTTTCAGGTACGCATTGTTTGGTCAGACCGGTTATTAAAGCGTTGATAAAAGATGCTGGAAAAGAAACTCCACCCTATTCATTTCGCAAACGAATAGGAAAAGTAGCTCTCCCTCTCTTCTGTATAGGACAAAACGGCGAACGATATTTTAACAACAGGTCCCTCGAAGTGTCTCGATTGTTTACAGGTGAAAAGAATCTCTTCAAAGAACGCGCTTTGTGTAAATAGAGTCCGGCTGCTCGCTGCGAGTAGCACAAACACGTAATAAAGTCGACAGACCGGCCACCGTGCGACAAGGCGGCGACACCGACCAGAAATTTCATAAAAGGCAGAGGAAAAGTAAAAGAGAAAAAAAAAGAAGAGGAGATTCGGTTGAAGGGCGAACGTTACTTGAGAAGAGATCTGATGAAGAAGAAGAAGAAAAAATGAGATCGAGATTAGAAACGAAGGTAGAACGTGAACGTGAATTTCCAGAGTCCAATTCTTGGAGAATTTCGGACGTTCTGCTGGGAAGAGCCACTTCGATAAGAACGTTCCAGGCTCGAGTATGGGACGAATGAAGATCGGGACGCCGCGAAGGCAGAGAAACGGGAGAGTAACTCGATAAAATTGACCGAGTTATACGGCTGCACGAACCGGGGGAGAGGTTCTATCCGCGTCTCCACGTTGTCCACCGGCGTCACACAAATCTAATTCCTGTCCCTGATAACCGAACTCATGCCGAGCGTGGCAGAATATTTCGCCAGTGTCGCGCTTCTTCCGGATTTTTCTCCGTCGATGTATTTCAACGTGAACACGTATATGTACGTAGGTGGAAACCTTTGACGCAACAAATAGGCGCAGCTGATGCTGCGGAAACGAACGAGATTTCCACGAGACAAGACCAGACTCTGTCTGGGGAGATTTCCATGAAATTTCCACGATTCTTCGAACGCTGAATTCGTCCCTTATTTCTTTCCCGGATACATTCTTACGCTTAAACGATTGGAGAATTTTTAGGGATGACGGAAATCAGCGCTGGAGGATTGTTAGTGACGTCTTTTGAATCTATCAATTTGTTAACCGTGTTCACCTCTGAAACAGAAATTTAATCTCTCTATTTCTAACAAAAAATGAGTAAAAGTGATAGCCACTTGTTTCATCCTGGTTCTTACAAATGTGTGCAATTAAAAATGAACAATACCGTGTTCTTAACAGAGTTAACTCGTGCTCTCTAATGAACAGATGAGATATTCGGTGAATTAATGAAATTCTTTCACGTGCATGTTTTAATTTCGCGTAAATATTCACTGAAAATCTATTAAGGACGAGATAACTTCTACGCGAAGCGTATACATTCCCCTCTTATTTCCTTTTCATAAGCCACGTCTGGCAGGCACTTGGCAGCGAGCAAAACTGACTTTGACAATATCCCCTCAAAGGCGCTTAATCCCATTAAAAAATACGTAGGCACGCGGAAACGCGCTCGAGGAATGCTTCCGCCTGTAAATTTTTGTTTACTCGAAACTCGCGCATTTTCCAGACGAGTGGAAATCAATCGGCGTCCGAGCGGGCGAATATCGAAAGGGGAATTAATTTCAGCGACACGCCGCCGAGCTAATCCAGTTAGACTCCCTCCTACTTTCAGAAGCATAGAACGCGCGCGTTACCCCTTATTTCCACGGCAGATTGCCCGTTGCCACGGCGTGTGAATTTAAATGTCCCCGACGAGCAACCGTCGCCTCTTCCCTCTGCCGTGTAGCTGCTGCTTGCTGTTGCTTGCTGCCGAAACGCGCGTCGAAAGAGCCGCATTCGCGATTCTAAATAACGTTTGTCCCCGAGCTCATCACTTTCCGTGTTTCGCCGTGATGTAGCTAACACAGGGCTGGGTTCCCTTCTTTGCCTAGAGAGATCGAGATAAAAAACAAAGGAGGACACAGACAAGGGAGCGGGAAAAAAGAGAGGAATAAAGATTAAATTCCGGAAATACCATTAAGAGCGAGGAAAGAACTTGCAAGAGGGAGAAGAGAGAGACAGAGAGAGAGGAAGAACTCGTGGAGGAAATTTAGAGGAGGTTACTATATACAGGAAGGAACATCGTTTAGCGCATTTTTTCGTCCACGTTCAACTTGCACAACCCTCCGGCATTTCCGTCCAACGGTCTACGTTGCCATATTCTCGTCACTCCCTTTCTACGTGGTAGTAATTTATGAGCTTTAATTAGCCAAGATACCCGAGGCCAGAGCTGCTTCTGTATTATCGTAACCAACCCTCCCAGCCATCGTATCACCTCTCTCTCAACCAGCTGCGAGTTGTCGTCCTAATTATCAACGAAAGACGACCTCCATTCAGATCGTGCTTCCACACGTTTCCAGTTCAAAATCGAAGTTTCAGGTTACGAAGCTTTTTAACGGATCTTTCCTTTCACGGTCTCGTTGTACGAGTTTAGAATGGTTCGTGGAGTTATTAGCCGGGTTAATGGCGGTATCGTTCGAATCCTGCGGGACAAGAGTCAGTGACCCTTTGTTCCGCGATACAGCCTGTTGCTCCGTGCAATTTACGGGGAGGAATAGAGGAGGTTTATCGTTTTACGCGGCGAATTCTCGAAAATTTGCGAGCCCCTCTTTCTACGGCAGGACGAGGAGGACCGTATAAATATCTTGGATGCTCTGGGGGACATGAAAATCTTATCGAGGGTTGAACAGTTTGAGAAGGACTATACGGTGCATTTTTCATCATAGAACGGTGATTCATTGATCGGCTTGTATGGTTAGACTGCTATTCAAGTCGTCTATTGTTGGGAAATCATAAATTTCTATAGCGTACCGTGGGTTCGAACTTCTCTGTATAATATGAAAACCAAATGAACAGAAAAATAGAGATGTTTTTCTAACCCTTTCACCATGGACACAACACAAAAATTATTTTACGTAATATTACTGTTGGAATTTTTATATTTGTAAAAAACAAGTGGTTTGTTGGAAAATCCGTAATCTAGTCGATAGACAGTTGACGTGTGATAATGATGTGATCGTGAAGTTAACTGCATGAAAAGAGTACTGTATCCTCGAGCCAGCAAGGGTTGCGATAAACCTTGTTACATGACAATATTACATTCGCAAGAGTATCTATATAGAGGGGTTATTTACAGGGGTGGAGAAATATGTTGAGAATGTATAGTGACGTTTTGTTTGCGCGGAGCCTTTGTTCCCGTGTGAGTTGAGGTTACAAATTGATCGAGGAATCCATCGTTTAGCGTTTTTATTGTTATTACGAGTAGGTTATTAACCTGCGATATGCTTTAAGGCATGGCCTTACAAATTTACTCGTTTAAATTAACCTAATCGAGTTTTAGTCGGTACAAGTTGGATTAGAATTACCCTAGTTTAATTAACGTGTTGAGTTGAAGCTTGCTAGGGTAATCGTAACTGGTTTTGTAACTTCGTTAGTGATCATTTATCCTGAAAGGGTTAAACAAGTTGCACAAAAATTCTTACCTGTAGCACCGATTTGTCAAAGCCCGCTACGAGGGCAGAGGGCGAGGATGAAGGCGAGGGCGAGGACGATGGCGAGGTGGTGCAAACCGAAGGACTAGTGGTAGTGATAGGGGTGGAGGGTGTCGAGGGGCCAGGGGAAGGTGTCAACCCCCGAGGGCCCCCTGCAGTTGCACCCGATGCCCCCGGCGCAGCTCCTGCAGCCTTTTCGACTTCTGAAACAAAAAAAGGAAATTTTCGTTCCATACAAATTCCAACAAAACCATAAAAAATATAAATATTTTCATTAACAAAGTTTCACAACGCTAGTCCAGGTATTTGAAATTAAATAATATCGATACATTCTTAGAATCTTCTTCAAGCAATCCCAAAAGCCCTAAAGCACATTATATACGCAACTATACATATTTTTTCGGAAGATCGTACATATATACCAAGTCATGTAAATTCATAACGAGACTGCAGAGATACTCGGGCAGAACCGGGAGAAACTTAATGTCCCGGCGCACAATATCGGCGACCGCGGAGACGCGAAAACCGATATAAACGAGCCACCAAGAACTATTCTACTCGACGTCGACAACTAGGGAGTCGTGGGGTCCGATACCGGGCGATTCTAGTTTTGAAATCGCGTTCCAATACTCTCTCTCTCCGATAACTACCTACGAACTTTCCGTTCCACGTCGAAATACCTAAACCTAGATTTTCCAAAATAAGAGAGTCGATCTGAAGGAGAGTTGAACGTGAATTCGAGATTACACGTCAGAAGGCGATTTTTCTCCTCGCGGTACGCCGGTGAAAATCAATATCCGCCACTCGAAACCGTATTACAGCCGCGGTATACGTATGAATTATGCGGGGTAAGCGTATTAAAAACCACCCATGACCCATTTGGTAGGTAGCGACACAAGCTTAGCCAAGTCGGAGCCAGCGAAACTTGTAATTTTCCGGTCGGTCTGCAACATTGTATTCTTTCTCACGCGCGGCAATAGATAATAGGCGAAGGAGAAAGAGGGGTGAAGAGAACTCCTGGAAGCGAGGAGGAAGTCGAGACAGAACGGTTTCGAGGCACGTACACCCGGCCGAAGGCACGGTCAATTCATTGAATAGGAAAGTAACTTTCATAGTTTATAAGTTTACCCTCCGAACTCACTTCGGATCGAGTTAGCGGCAGAAAGAAAGCGAGAGACGGAGATGGAAGAAAGGGAGGGAAGGAGAGAAAGAGAGAAGTTCCTCTCCTTACCGTCGAGATCTCCTCGGCGAAGAATCTCACCGAAGATGCGTTTAATATGCTCGACTCTAATGTAATTGAAAACTTTCGTAGACTCGTTTTCGTAGCGGTCGATTTGCAACGCCTCTCGAAAACTTCGAAAACTCGACCAGCGCGAAACTCTATAAATTACTGTCCCCATCGTCCACCCCCCTCCTCGTGATTGAAACGGTCTGAAAATATTCCTTTCTGTTTGCGTTGCACTCTTACTAGCCACCGTCGAAGATAACGTTTTTCGAGAGAGAGAGAGAGAGGCCGTCCAATTAGAAGGATCTTGGCGAATCGCGTTAGAGAGAGAGAGAGAGCACTGTGCTCTGCTACACATTTTGATTTATCGTTCGCCGTAAGAATATTCGCCGCTAATAATTTCGCCGCACGTCCCTACGGTAGAGAGTCTGACGGGCAAATGGTATTAAACCGAAAGGCAGCCGGGAATAAAGTCGGAAAAGGAAAGCAGCCCCCAGATACCGCTTTATTACCGGCTGTTTCAG
>NW_017100218.1:1279138-1284339 GCF_001263275.1 Habropoda laboriosa
TTACGATCTTCATACCTAGCCCCCGTGTTCCTACTCCTCCTCTCCGACCCCCACTGTCCCACAGTCCGTACGGATTAATCTCGTTAACGCTTATCCCTGGGTTGCCTGTAGTTGTTTAAGTATGAAATTCGTATTCATTATTCTTCGGTTCATGTTTATGGATTCCCTTTGTGTTACGCGGAGGGATAACGAACTACAGCCTCGATTACTGTTGCGGCAGGTGTCGGTGTTAGTGAAGTCTACACGCAGCGGAGGCAAAGCGATGCTGTAGATTTTAAGGAACAACAGTGAAAAACCTGTTACGTCTAGTTAATTGAAACGTGCAGATTCTCTTGGGGGAGTTAATGGAATTATCGTTTGCCCGGTACCTACAATCTTAACCACTCGGTGTGTTTTTCACGAGAGTCACTTATCGCCTGTACTTTACCGGTGAAATTATGCGGAATCGTTCGGTTACGATGATCACTGATTTCACGGAAATAAACGGAGTAATAGATTTCTCTTGGTTCGTGAGAAAAAAAAAATGACCGTTATTATTTTACATTTGATGCTTGCAAGTCACGAGGCGTTACAGAGGGTTAAATCGACAGTGAAGCGGTAAAACGCTGTAAAACTGAAGTTTCGATAAAAGGAGGAAGATTCGAAGGAAGTCGTATTATATCTCAGGTGTCGAATAACCATCGTCTGTAAAATTTCCATCGAAATAATAATTGAACGTTGAATTCCGAAGGGGGTACAGGGCAAAAAGACGTCGTAAAGATTCACTTATCGCGAGGAATCACTCGCGTCTTCCAATCTCCCGACGACTGTGTGCTACAGACATCAAAGTACTCGAGCGTTCCGCGAAAGAATCCTGAACGAGACTGATACGCGAAAATATGCCCCCTGAGGTCGTAACTTACGCACCGTAGCCTGTGAGAATCCACTTTTACGGAAGCCGTTATATTTTTATTCGCTGGGCTGTCGCGTTCTCGGCAGTGCCAGGCCGCGCGACATTATCTTAACAACCGAGGAGGGGGCACAGGCTCGTTTTATTGCCGAATTTTGCTACGTTCCTTCGCGGCGTTCGTCGCTAACAGAAAAGCCTCGGGAGGAGAAGAGAACCGGTAATTTTAAAGGGACCAGACGAACGACAGAAACTCGTTTGCCCGTGTAATTACTCATGAGCCCTCTCGGAACATTCACCGACGAGAAAATACTTCCACCCGACCGATGACAATATATCTTAATGCATTCGCGAACGAAGAGTGGGTGTCGCCAAACAGGTTAATCACGAAAGAAAATCCTCCCCGTTAGGCCTTTCGCCTTTTCGCTTCCACCCTCTTTGCTACGAGTTCCTCGCGAAATTTATCTTACATCCTCGAATTTCCTCGTGCAAGTCAAATATTTGCGCGGTAATTTATTTAAATTTACGGAAACTTCGGGAGCACCTTTCGTGGATACTTCTGAACACCCGGCAACTCTGATAAGGGAGGTAAGAATTTACGAATAGATGAATTTCAAGGAGGAAAGGGGAGGGCAAATAGAAAACGAGACGACACTCGACGTGATTACGTCGAACCTTTTGATTAATCGGAGCGAAGACAAAATTTACGAACGATACCTTTTCCTCTATCGAGTCGCGTGAAAATTAGACAGATCTGTTTATCAGTTTCTCGTTAATTAGACTGATTTGCTAAAAATCGTCGAAAGCCAATTGAAATGCCCCCCTGCGCAGCGTCGATTTGCTCACGAACACGTCACACGAAGTTAGAGGTTAAACAGCGAAATTAACGACGGAGGCGGTGTCGCGCGATTTATAGGCTAACGCGAAACTCCATGATACACTGCACGTCCGTATTTGCCTGCGTGCACCTGTACCCCTTCTCTCGCGGCCGGATAGGAAGTTCCGGAAGGAGCAGGTAAGACAGAAGAGATAGACTGGGACCCCGGTTTGTACAAACCTCCAAGTGTACCCGCGAACTTCCATCGTAAGTTCCACCCCCCAACCACACTAAGTCCTTCTCGCATTCTGAAGTTGGATAGTCTCCGAACTAGTCGCGTAACTTGAGTTACGCACTAAATACATAATAACAATGCTCGCATAAAGCCTGCCTCCGGTACACGACCGCACCTCCATCTGGCCTCATCCTGCGCGCACACGCACACCCTCTCTATATAGTCCCGTTAGATTATGCTAATCGAGAGAAGGAAATCCCGCTAGAGCGGGAAGGAACGAAACGTAACGCTTAAAATTCTCCTCGTCTCTTGTTCCTTAGGGGGCTTTAGCGGTCGACGCGTACACTCATACGTGACTCGTATCGCAAGATGATCTTTTATCTTTCTTTCTTTTTATTTTCTGCACCGTGGAAGAAAAAAAAATTCGCCATACGCGACAAAATACGAGGTGTACGTATAGGTGTAGAGGTTGGATACGTGTACACGTTAGGTGGAATAAATCAAACACAACCCCGCGGGAAACGTTTGTCATGCAAGGGATCTGTTTGACTGGCGCTAGCTAACCTTGCGGATTACCAACTGGGGTACCGGGGTTCATCGAGTTGCTCTGTTTTCGGCGGTAAATTCTTGGCTTGAGGGGATTGAAGAAAAAGCTGGTTAATCGAGACTGCTCTGATCTCGGTGTGACTAAATTTTGAATGTTTGTACAATTATAAGATATCAAAATATGCAAAATGTATGAGAGAAACGTTGAAATCGTGAAAAAATGAACCACATTTTTATATCTTATTGCAAACGAAAGTTGAATGCAAAATAATGAGAGCTGGAATTCTTTAAAAATTGGTTGAAGTATTATACGAAGTCTTCTAAGAGTTATTGCAAATCATTTGCTTGAATTTGATTGATTGATGAAATTTGATTAATAAATCTGCAGCGAAATTACTACAGCAACCCTAGAACGCAATCACGTGGGATTTCTATGGAATAATCCTACAATGCAAGGTGAAAATTCACGCAGACCACGCACCCTTCTCCTTTAATTTGGAATCTGTAACAGAGAGACTGGTCCGCGATACGCCACTGAAAGCGAGGGTGCTTTCTGAAGAGGACATTCGTAACACTTGTCGCCGCAGCAGCTGCCAAGAGGGAGTTATTGCTCTCTCATAACAACGGCAACAGGGGTGGAACTTTTCCAACGGCGTACCGTCAACGGGAATCAGACGCTCGGCCAGCGTCGGTCTTTGAAAGCGCGTCAGCTCTTTATCAAAGCTAACAAGAAGCGTCGACTGCCGCGTCGCTCCTAACCGAGTGGCTGTCGCACGAAAAATCCATCTTCCTACGTGGCTGTCGGCACCGAATGCTCATAAATACAACCGTGGACCCTCTTATCCTGTTTCGTCTATCCGAACCATTTGCCGCAGCATCGACAAAAAGAAAAAGAAGAAACGAAACGAGGAAGTTCCTTAATTTTCTTGATTTTTCCAAGTCGAACGAAACCTCGTCGAACTTCCCCACGTGGTTTCACCTAATCCTCCGGATTTTCCAAAATGATCACAAACGAGGAGAATTTCACAGAGAAACTCCTAATTAGTTGCAAAATTATTGCCCGAGAATGAAGATTAATGCCCGCAATATTAGCAGAATATTTCCACCGTTCCCACGATCCTATTCAACTCGAAACTCTTGGCAACTTTGAATAATCGAAGAAGTCGGCAAGTTGAACGTTTCAAAACTGGCACAACAACGATCCTCCTCGCGGTGCGCGCTCTAGCGAGGAACAACGCGGAGCACACGCCACTCCCTCGCGTTATTTGTAAGAACAAACAGAAGTGGTGGTGAGTGCGACGCGCGTCGCGCGATTTATTCGCACGTACGAGTCGCGCCGTGGAAGATAGAGCTAGGAGTCTAGATAAAGAGAGAGAGTTTGTGCGTGCGAAGGAGAAAAGTAGACGAAGCTGGAGAAGAGTGTAGGGGGAGAGAGAGAGGTGGTGGTAGTAGAAATCCCTTGTTAGCGGCAGGTAGGTCCGCCGAGACAAGTGCCGCGGGGTGGTTCGCGGTGAAAAATAGGACGAATTTGCAGCGAGAAACATCAATTCTCGCTGGCAGCAGTTTTATTCCGTCGAGCCGGCCGCCCAGACCAGCCCAGCCCAGCCAGAAGAAGAAGAAGAAGCGAGCAGAGAAAGCGACCAGGGGTGCTTGAAGCCCACTTCCTGGTGAAAAATAGGAAAGCCGCGCCTCGACCGTCCGTTCCTCTGTCCGCCTGTCTACCAAAAATGGTGGGGATAAGTGATGCGACAGTACGAACCAAGGGAACCAACTCACTACCACCCAACAGTCGGAGGTGGAAGAGAAAGAGACCGGTGCACAGGATGAGATAGGTAGAGTTAGGACAAGTGGGGATAGCCAGTGAATGAGAGTGATAGATTGCGCCACGCCATCCTCTGACACTCTTCCACCAAAGGCCAGCCCGCCCATTGTACTACTCTGCTAGCCCGGAACCCGAACCCGTTGGACAATCTAGACTTCCGTTCCGCTAAACGCGGCCACCCTTGATCCACCCTGCTGTTTGTTTCCTTCTAAGGACTTTATACTCGGCCGGTGCAGCTGCAATGGAGCGGCCCCACGTCTTCGTTGAGAGATGATGTTGCTGGGTAGAAAGGTGTATTTGGCGATGGAGATTGTTGGAATGTAGGACAATAGGCGTTTTCTTGTTCAACTGGGCGGAGGTTGTTGGGTAGTTGGAAATGTGTGGATTGTAACAAGGGAACTTGGAAAGTTTAAAAGATAAGCGGAATTTTAGGGGTAGCTACGTTTCCGACAGGATTCACGTAGTTGATTCGAAGCTACCAAGGTTCTATCGCTGTGATATTCAAAAATTGCCAGAAAAATGGGAAAAGGTCATCAACGATAATGGAAATTATTTCGAAGAGTGGTCAGTTTTCATTTTCCTTTTTTAATAAAATTTTGATTGTATCTAAAAGACGGAAAGAATTCATTTCTACACCTGATAAATTAAAAAATTCCGGATTTTCAAATTAATGGTGAAGAAATATAAAAAATTATTTCTTTGTGTACTGATAATGCGTACTACTACATACTAAGTCGTGAGGTAAGAAACGAAGGATTGTGACGTGAGAAATACGCGAAAGGGCCAAACTTGAAATTTCCAACACGAAACGGCGCGTGAAAATGTGATTAATGGAGAGCCCGAAGTACGTTAATGTAGAAGGAAAGAAACAAAGTCACAATTAGGTTGAAGGAAC
>NW_017100218.1:1284401-1333379 GCF_001263275.1 Habropoda laboriosa
CAAAGAATTAGAAGCAAAAAGAAGTCGAAGCTATTTCGAGGCAGCCAGCGTATCCAGCGTTCTCGTTCGAGTCGCTATTAAGCGGCGAAGAAAACCAAGCGGAAAATCGAATGAAAGTTCAGCGGCGGGAACGCGCGCCGCTGCCGTCTGAAAATTAACACGTTTAATTCCAAACGTTGGCGATCACGTCGTTCCAGCGTATTTCATGAAAAACGCGACCAGAAACAAGGAGAAAGAAGAAAAAAAGAGAGAACCCAGGGAGATATTAAAAAAGTATTTTACAACGATAAACCACGAGGAATTCGTGTCGCGTGGCGAGGAACACCTGTCACACCGCTCGGAACACGGTATTTCAAACGAAGATTACACGTAGAACATCATCGTTCGCTAAAACTGACAAGAAATACGTCGCTGGTTCAATGACCAAATACTACACTCAATCCTACGAAAAATCAACTAATTAAAGCGCCTGAAATATTTCGTAGATTTTTTAGAAAATCAGATTTTCACGTAAAAACGAGTATGTTTTGATTTAGCACGTTTTAACAGTATACCAAGGATTTATTCGAATTCTTCGACGACCAGACGAGCGAACAATGCGTCACTCCTGATCAATCGTGGAAAAAAGAAAAATGAACAAGAAGAGCGCACCACGGTTTCCATTTGAACTGATTTAAAAAAACAGAATGAAACAAATTTGTAGGAACGCGACGGCTATTGTACCGCTATTAACCAATCAGGATAATTAGGTAGACACGTTCGGTCTGTCGTGGCCGCGGAACAGAGGGCATAAATCGTTCCGGCGGCGAAAACCGCGGTCGCGGGCCGCGCAGCCAGACAAATCGGCGTCGATAAAACAAACGAATAACCCCCGGCTGCGATACAAATGCAAATGAATCGATAAAATCTTGACGGACGAGGATAGGGAGGACAGGATTAAAAGATTTCCACGGGATAAACCCGGAGAAGCACTCTCTATCTCTTCTCTCTCGTTTCCGCGCGTGCGAACGCCGCGACAGACCACGAGGACCAAGCTCAAGGCCGAAACTGTGGCGAATTAAAATAAACCGTCCTGCGCTCCTCTCTCCCTATGAAGAACACTAACTTCGCGGAAGCTTAAAACTCCGGCTTCCTGCTAATACTCGGCCTCATTTCCCGTGATTTTCAGTAAAACTATCCCGTAAACGTTGGGTAAATCTTTTCCTGCCGCGATAAACTCAATTTGCTCTGCTCCCGTAGAAAATTCGAGATTACACATATATGGGCTTCACTTCTGTCCCCAAGTGCGGGAAATGTTTAAACTGTGCAAATGTGACCGGGGAGAAATAAGGGCCAAATGGTGGTACCTGCAGCACAGCTGTGTTACAACGTAAAGCTTTGGAGAACTTTGGAAAAAATGTGCGGTATTGAAAACGTAAAAGGGGGCGAAAAAGGAATCAATTGAATCGCGTTTAAATTAACAGGTGAATAGGATTAAAAGGATGCAATCGGGGGAATAAACACGGTTGGTTCGTTATCTCGGTTAATTGCACACGGACGCGTGTGAACGATTCGTGAAAACGAATGGGGCATAAATTAAGCGTAAAGGGAAGTACGAAAAAGTAATCTGTTAACCGAGGAGGTACACACTAGGTGTCTCGTTTGTAACGAACGTCAGGGAGAAATTTATCTGGCTAAATAAAAAAATATATTTTTTCTTATCACTGCCAGATTATTTCTTCGTGTCAATGTCAATGGAAATTACTTAGATTTTCGTTATAAATGAGACGCTCTGTGTGTTACGGCGAAGGATACCCATCTGGTTGCATCTTGTTTCGTTAGTTCAATTTCAATTTGTTCTCCGGCGGTGTACCTGTTGGCACAGTTAAATATTTACCGGTACTTTACTATCCCTTTACGTTTCCTGCGCACCGTATATGTCCCGGAAGCAACATGTTTCCGATGTTATTACGTTCGCCTGACTTTAGCTTAGCGCTTTAGTATTAAGGCGCCTTGTAACCAACAAGTTTCATTACTACGATACCGTTATCGCGAATATTACCAATTAACCGTAACGATCATTTACTCCAAGTTTTACGCCGAGCTTCAAACTTTCAGCCTCTTAGCTATTCGTTGTTCTAATTAAATATAAGACCAAGTAGGTTCAACAACTTGCAGTAGCTACTCCAAACTAACAGGAGAAATCTACCTAAAGAGGTTTACAAACAAAATGTACTTTAAATATCTTTATACGCTTACAAAATTATATCTCTTTTTTTTTTTATCTTCTGATACATATACATACACGTTTGAACAGTGTCCATCGGTGAACGATTAAAAAACGATCCTCGTTTCAATAACTTTCCGATAACAGTTTCGAAATATCGTATTAATAAACGTGCCTCCCTCCCGGGAGACAAAAATTCCATTCAATTTTTCCAATCGGAATTAAAAGCAGAAAAAAAGAAGAAAGAAAATTCCGAAATTTTTAGCCCATTTTCGGGTCACGAAACGAGCATAACCCCGGAGAACGACGTGCTTCGTTGTGAAAAAAAAAAAAAAAAACTGCGAGGAAGGCGTGCGAATAATGTTGCGAGCGACAATGGCTAATTTGATGGGCGGATGGGAAGCGAACGACGACGACGACGACGCGTGCAGTTTCTCGCTCGAACGAAACCCGTTAACCGTTCCATCGAAAGCAAAGCGAAAGAAAAGCAGGCACGAAGAAAAAAACGCACACACAGAGACGTACATACATAGAGAGAAGAGAAAGAGAAGAAAAGAGAAGGGAGAAAAGAAGAGAAGAAAATGGACCGATGCTTTTCTCCCCGTGGAACCATCACGGCAAAGGACGAATTAATCTGGCTTCACGCAGAGCGAGCGAGCACGGCCCTTTTGCCCCACGTTTTCGATGTAATTGAATCTCTCGTCTTTGCCAAGGCAATTGTTCCGCCCTTCTCGCCCCCAGCCGAGAATTCAGGGCTGCTCTCTTACCGCGAGAAATTAATCTTCCCTTTCGCGGAAGCGATTCCACCATCGCCGCCGCCGCCGCCATCGTCGAACGGCGGCGGCTCAGGCCAGAGAGAAAAATAAAAGTGATGGAAAACGCTCGGTTCGGTTTTCGATCGGCCGCGCGAGCCATTCGTACTCTTCCCAGGCTCGATTGAAAATAAATTCCCTGCCCCGATCAGCCGCATCTCTCTTTCTCTCTCTCTCTCTGTCGAAAGCGCACACGCGCTATGATCCCGGACATCACGATCGTTCGTCCTGCGCAAAAATTTAGAGCGACGGATATATATGTATAGAGAGCAACCGTGATATACCACAGAGAGCTTGCGCTATATAGGAAAGCTCACCGAGAAAAAAAAGAGAGAGAGTAGGGTCTATTACAAGAGATGAAACGACGAATTCACGATTATTTTTCCCCGGAAGAAAGAGGGAGGCAGCAAGCCAGCGGCCAAACTCCATTAAACCTTATCATATTAGGATAATAGGATTGCTTTTATTGCAATGTCCTCGAACAAGGATTTCTGTTTATCAGCGCGAGACACTCCCATCTCATTCTCCTTTAGGTACTTTGTTCGTCGGAAAGCTCCGAAAGACTACGAAGAGAGAGAATGTCGGGGGTGGGTTGAAGAAAAATTACTTTCGCGGCAAGACGTGACGGAAATGCCGGAGTAAAGATTGCAAAATTACGGGGCGTATTTAAATATTGCCGAGCACCGTCCCTGGAAAGTTTATCGGCGGCTGGTCCACGGTGAACGACAGCGACGCGGTCGCAACTTTTAACGCGAAGAGGATGGCACCTGTAGGTCGAAATTACCGAGATTTAATAAATCTAGCCGCCCTCGAAGCGGCGTAAAAAGTTTGACGGAGAACACGGGACACCGTGAGAGAGAGAGAGAGAGAGAGAGAGAGAGTTAGCGAGGAAAAATTACGATAAGCCAAAAAATGAAAAATTGGCTGTATGTAGCGCGGCCGCTCGAGTTCACCCCTTTGAAATTGAATACGTTAACGTTTTTGCAGCGATGTAAGCTCCTCGTTCTCCTTCGTCCTGCAACGCTTGTGATTTCAGGCGCTGATGAAGCTCTTCGTTGCAAACTCACCGACGTAAATTTGAAAAAGAACTGGTGATTAACCCTTTGGCTATTAGAAACGACTTGAAATAATCACCGCATTTCCCGCAACTATTCTGCCAACGTTGTTATTATCTTCTCTGGACAAATTACCAACTCTGCCTTTTTAATTATACGTGAAATTTTGTTGGAAGAATTAATTATCGTAAATGTGATTTTATTCAATTTTCTAGAATTTTAATTTTTGTATTCTCCGATCTAAAGTTTATGAAAGTTTCGCCCGTATCAAGCACGAAGAGAAGATGTTTGGATTAAAAGTTACCCGGTTAGAATCTCATTTCTTCCAAATCCGCCAATAATTTTCGAATAAAATATATTACACGGGATAAAGTTGTCGAAGCGGTATTGAATGGAGGAACGCGGGTAAATGGAGAGTGAGGGAAAAATGATATTTCAACGGTGAAAGGCGTGTACCACGTTAAGAAATTTCTCCACGTTTCAACGCGGCCTCGTTCCCGTCCTAAAAGGTCTATCAAAAACCGCAACGTACCACGGGACACGTTCCGCGGCGGCGAAACGCATCTCACGGCATGTTCCATAAGCGATAAAAGCAGATGAAAAACGTTCGGGGCCCGGTGTACGAGTAAAAGGCGCAAACTGGAACTCCTTCATCTCGCTAGTCGACAAAGAATATAAATCATACGCTTAAGGAAGTGGTACGGTGGGCCGCGGTGCTCCTTTTGTATGGAAGATTACAGGGTGCAAAGGAGTTTCCTCATTTTTCACCGAGGCGACCGCCGAAATTAACATATTCATAAGATATTTATCAAGGTATCTCTTTGACACCTATTTTTTGAGCGTACCGCTTATGAAACGAATAAATTAGACGGCGCGCGACGAGGGGCTACCTTTTCACCGCTCGCGTAGAAAAAGAGAAGAGAGCGGAGGAACGAACGAGACGAGACCACTGCGAAAGCTTGGACGAAGCTACGTGAAATACGTGATGCATTTTGGCTAACTGCGAATTTCTTTATTAAAAAAAAAAAAAAACAGAAAAAGAGAAAGAGAAAGAAGCTGAAAAAGAGAGAGAAGAGGTTGAGAATGGAAAACTGAGAGAAAAATAGGAAAATTCAAGTATAAAGAAGAGAAGAGAAAAAAATATGCAGAGAACGTAGACGTGTTCGTACCGTACGGTACAAGCGTTTAAACAGGATAATACCCCGACTATGCTGGTTGGTACGCTTTTACCCCGGCAATACGTGAGCACAAAGGCGCATACGTAATTCCACGACGTCGCTGGTGGCTCGAGACCACGAACAGCAGCAGCTCGTGTTACGCAGTCGTCTTAAACAGCCTCCGTAATAGAACCGTGGATTTGACGCGACGGCGATCGCCTCTCGGTAACCTGCCTGGCTCTCCTCTCTCTCGCTCTTTCTCTCTCTGCGGCGTGCAACACGCGGTTCTGCTGCAGCCTGTGCTCGCCGTGCGGTGTGCAAACACCAGGCTCGATTGACGTTGTATGCATAATTCAGGAATGCGTGTGTCGTCGATACGGCAGCGAACGACGCACCGATAGTTATGCATATGTTCCGTGCGGATGCTGTGCCGCATACTTGCTCCTCTTTGTCTCTCGTTCAGCTTCTACCACTCTCTCTCTCGCTCTCTTTCTGTTGCCACCACCTCGTTCAAATGCACTCCGCTGATTTTTTGGCCGCTGGCCAACACCGACACCGAAGGAGAATCTGTTGTGCTGCACGTTTCGAAGCTGTTTCCCAGGATCTCGACCTCTTCGAGAGAGAAGTTTGTCCGCTATTGCTACTCGAAAATCTACGGGGTGTCTTGAAACGACGAGAGTATAAATTGCACCGGTCAGTGGGGATGTGAAGTGGCTCGAGAAAGAGGGAAAAATTGGTTCGAAGGTGTTCGATGGTTCGGTTCTATTTGCTGTAGAACGTGTGTTCAGTGGTGTGATCGAATCGAGAGTGTTCGTGGATGAAAGGAGTTGAAGGATTTCACTTTGCAACGTTGTGCAAGATTGTTCGTAAGCTCCGTAACGTGAAAAGTAGATATCTCGCGATAGTTACAGCATTGTTGAAGATTGTCGTAAAATTAGGCTGTTGTGCGGCGCTTAGAAACGCTGGGGAATATCTTTGGGCGTGTCCCGTGAACTCCCGCAGCGCTCGAGAACTCCGTAGGACACCTTGTAACTTTGCGTAACATTGTTGCGGAGCATCGCCAGAGTTGTTGCAACATAGTTCCAAGTTAAATCAAGGTCATTCCGCGGTCTTATCAAGAGCGCACGAAGGTCGAACGAATGCATAATTTTCTACTTTAATACCAAGCAGAAGAGCCTTCTGCGTCATGCCGCAAATGTACAATGGCAGAGCTTCCAGGGAACTTTTGTCCCTCGAAAGTGAACGGATACAAGAACCACGGGCAAGAAACTTCCAGGCAAACTCGATACTTCCTTCAACGCCAGAAAACTCGTTGCAGACGCGGTTTTTTCTTTTCTAGAATTCCGATAATAAGAATTTTCGAAGCACTCTCCGACCGGAGCGTCGACGGGAGCTTAACGGAAGCTAAGACCAGACTTATAGCTCGGTTCATTTTCCGTAGCCGAGGCCAGCCAGCAATCGTCTTAACGGGTAAGTTCAATTTCTCGTTTTTCTCCCCGCGAACAGCTTTGTTTCGATCATTCCTACACCTCCCCCGTTTTTGCTAGCCAACAACCCCCCTTAATCTCGGAAGTTGCCAGACCTTGCTCTGCTTACTTAGTCGTAAAACCGGCGGGGGTGGGAACTGCGAGGGGGGAACAGAGAAAGGGAAGATTTTTCGAAAAGTTCGAACGATAATCCAGACGTGGCTGCGCGACATTTAACGAGCCCAGGTAAACGGCGAACTTTACGATCTTGGCTTTTATTTGAGAAAGTTCGGTAGACGTCGCCCGTTGGTCCTCGGCGGAAAGTCGATGCACGCACACGCACAATGCCGCGCGAGTTTGAAACACACCGTAAAAGGGAACTCACCCTCGGCCACTCCAGTAAATAATTAACCGTATAGCCGGGGCTCGAGTGTTCACTCCTCGACTGAAGGATTTCCCCTTCGCTCCATCTTTCGTCAGCAGACGTTACCTGACCGAAGATACTGCGCCTTGGTGCAAGCACATCCTCGCGATTCTCATTAAAAATACCGCCTCTGAATACTCTCTCTCTCTCTCTATCTCTCTGTCGTTCGTTGCACGCGCGACAAGTTTCCGCGCGTGATTTTATTCTGACGAGTGGACGAGAGAGGAATAACGCTTGGGAACAGAGAGAAAAGTAGAAGCAAAAAAGGAATGACTTTCATTCGGTCTCCGAGATGGACTTCTCTCTATAGCAAGAACGATCGTTACGGAAGAATCGGAATGAAAGAAGAGTGGCGTGCTCTTTCGGAGCTTCTTCTTACACGTTGTTTTCATAGTTGGCGAGAGAAAGGTGAGAAGAATTTAACAATTCGTCACAGGCTCGATATTGAACTAGTAACGAATTTCGTCGGGAACTTTACGAGTTCGCCAGTGTTCATCATAGCGTGGGATAATTGAACGGAATTCCTCGAATCTCGTTTGACAACGGTCCTGAGAGAAGGACGACTTTAATATAGAGTCGCGCCACTTTAAGGAGATGAAACCGTGCCTGTGCAGACATTACTCGATCCTCTGGCATCGTCGTCGGTGCCAGGCCCGCACAAATACGGGAAACCAACGTTGTCGTTCCCTGTGTTCGACGCCGAAGAACTCGGCATTTCCACTGTGGAAATACCGGTGGCGGCCAGGTGGTGCTTTTAGTTTACGGGCCTCGTTACTACTTTATCGTGTGTGTCGAGATCGATAACGCCCTCGGTATAACGATATATTTTCCCTCGGTGATCCGTGCACTAGCTTCGATAAATCTTAACCTGTGTACGAAAGCACTTCTTTCGTGTACCGTTATCCTCCTTTTACTTCTATTTATACTCTCTACTTCGCTATATTTCTTTCGTACGAAATGACTGATTACACCGAGATTTTCATCGCGTCATTTCTCTTCCACGCGAATTTCACAAAAGCGAAAAACCCTGCTGTTTCTCTCTTTTTCGAGTACAGCGAGCAAGAAATTTTTCTTATATTCTACACGGGCCACGAATAACCTACACGGCATAAAGAAAAACGCGCTGAATGCGAAACTGGAAAGCTTTCAAGTTGGGAAAAAAATTTTTCCAACGCTCTCTCTTTCAACTCTGCTGGTTGCTGCGCCTTTGCGCTGATTTCCTGCCTCGTAAACGCGAGAGTCCGCGTTAAAAAGGCGTCTCCTTGAACCCCCGATATCCCGCAGATCGATGAACCACGAGTGTGATGCACACACGACGCACATTTCCCAAGGAACCGCCTTACAAAGGCCGCGATGGAACGCGCCAAGACTCGATAACGTCGAACCAACCCTAATAAAACACACTTCGGCACAATTTCTCGCGTGTCCTAGGCACAATCGTTCCACGTGAAACGCAATAAAAGACCCGGGTAAACGCGTATCGTCGCCATGAATGCTTTTCCGCTGGTAATAACGCGCGACGGAGCTAAATCAAAGTGTGCTAAAAAATTCATTAAATTCCCTCGCCAATTTTTCTACCAACAGGAAACCGTTACACGCGCAATTTCTACGCTGCTTTCGACAAAGCTTCGGAATAAAATGAACGAAATATACGTATTATATACACGTACATACGCGAAAGAAGAGAAATATCAGGTATTGTTATACGAAAAAATTTCCGCTACGTTTTTAGGGCCGCCGTTGCAGCTAATAAATCACTTTTTCCTACGTTTCACCGTCGGCATCGGTGTAAAAATACGGCCATTAAGGAAATACACTGACTCTCAAAAGTTTTCGGGTGAAACGTTCTTTCGTGACGACTAATTAATACGTAATTACCGTCTGACGATTTTAGTAATTAAATTTGAAGAAACGAAATCATCAGACAGTTTCCACCACACCGAAATTTATTTGAAAAAATAAACGTTGAAATTTCAATTTATGCAAAATTTTATCGAAACATTCCTCGCGTTTTGCGGAATATTTCAAAATTAATAAAACAGTAAAATCCAGTCGTGATTATTAGCCAATCTTGCACGAACTGTGCCCAGGAAATATCTTACCCCAATTACCAGGAATTCTTCCTAAAACACGAGATAAGGCGATGACTCGAAACTTTCAAACAGTAATTACTCTTCCAGCTACGTGAAAGGGTAAATAACAATTTATAGTACATAACTACCGAAGGAACTATCCAACAATTAACGTATCTCTCGCAAACAGAGACAACTGTTAGCCGTTAAACATCAGCAGAAATTGTTCGAGGCGATAAGTATCGAGCGAGCCACCCCGTACATAAAGCTCGCAAAATCAGCCGGGAAGAGTATCAGATAAGGAAACCTCGCAATACTGGCCTGTCGCAAGGCTCTCAATCTAATAATACTCATAAACGCCATCGTTACTCTGTGTGCACATGTTCGAATATTAATGCTTTGTACGGGAAATGTGGGTGGATCGAGAGAGGGAGGGAAAAGGGGTTGTTCGCGCGTTTAGTGTACACGCGAGCAAATAATACGCAATGGCGTCGAGTCTGGAATATTGTCGTTCAAGTGATTATCGACATTTAGGCATTCCCAGCCACCAACAGCAATTTCCGACCACGCGTGTACACGGCCGCGTATAGCGTACACTGTGGAAACTCCAGGTGTGCAATTAAACTGATCTGCACCCCGTTAATTCGCCGAGACCGGAGGGAGAGACTGGCGGAACCCATATGGCCGACTTGGAAAAAGAGGAATTATCGACTTAAGCTGATCGGTGGAACTAGAAGATTCGCCTACTGGCTGAAGCTTAATCGGTAATCGTACAAGAAACGAGTTTTCATACCGATTCCAAGTTAATCAACTGTGTTTCTAGCGAAGAACAATTTTTACGGTTTTGAAGGAAAAACGTATAGATACGCGAGTTCAATTTTGAACACGGTAACAGTGTTTTTCTCTCTATTTTTTCTCTTCTTTTTTTTAATAAACGGGATAGATTTGACGACACGCGAGTTACACTCGAAACATCGATCTCTGTACGCGAGTGACGTAACAAAACGCAACAAATTCGGTGATATTCCCGGAACGATGACGAATGGATTCACTTACCAAACTTGTTGCACGGTTTGTCAGAAAATTTCAAAGGTGGCGCACAATTTGCGAGCATTGTCGCGCGACACTTTTTTCCTTCTTTTTTTTTCCAACATCTGCAACGAGAAATCAGTTTAACCCGTTTGCCCGGCTTCGCCTCGTTATCGCGACAAACGAAAACCAGCGGCGTTTAGGGGAAGCAACATCCGGAGGAAACGGTATTGTCAATTCGAGGCCAATTTAAGTCGGAAAAAACTTTTAACGACTTTCGCCCCAACGTGGAAGAAAGGGGCAGCGAAGGGAGCAGGGCTGGAAAGCTTTACCCAGGGTGTGAACGCAATTTATCTGAACGACGCCTTCGCGATATTCTGCTCGTCCGATCTGCTTGGATATCGTGGGCCTGGGATTTATAGGCCAGGCTGGAGGTGAAATTTATCACTGTGTCAGGTGAGGAACGTCAAAGAGAACGCGGGAAAACAAGCTGAAAGATGTAACCGAGTTAACATGTTCCACTGATCAAGGAGTGTCAGCGTAAAATTCATTTCAAAGTATTCTATAACGTCTCTTTGAAAATTAGATAATTTCGATATAAATTTGGGGCAATAATTATTCGACACCTGAGATATACTATGAATTCCTCGACACCTTTTCTTACCGAAACTTAAGCTTAAAAAATTTAACGTTTCACCATTTGACTATTGATTTAACCCTCTATAACACCATGTGATTTGAAAGTCCACTTAACAATATTTCATAGATCCCTTTGTAGAAGAGATGTAAGATTTTCAATAAAAAATTTTAAATGTAAAATTGTTCTTTTCGTAAACAAGAAAAATCGACTGTTAATTGAATTATCTTCGCAACAATTCAAGACTGAAGCATATATATACGAGGAACATTTGAAACTGTCCTGAGTCAGCAATGGCTCAGCAGAGAGCGAGCGTGTTAATCCCAGCTGGTTCGTGACGAAAGGAAGCTTTCTGGTAAAACGAAATTGCCAGCAACAGACTCAACGCAGAAAGAAATGTCTGGTCCCCGTAGTGGGCAGGCAGGAAACAAAAGAAAATAAATGGAGGAAAGGGAGGATACATCTGGCTAAGGGGGTGGAGGGGGATGATCGAACGAAATCCAACTTTCCGTTTGCGGGGAAGGAAGCTGCCCCGTTTTCGATGTTCGCGTACAAGTCGTAGCGTGAAACGTGGCAACCACTGGCTGTCGTGTCGCATAAGAGTGGCGAGAGGTGGACAGAGAGTAAGAGGCAACGTGTGTTCGTGCATGCCTGTGTGACGAGGGATGCATTCAGAGAGTCGAGTACCGTCGTGTATCGAGCAAATATTGATTCTGAAGCATACCTGTTTACTTGACGGCCGCTCCGTCGTATTTACGTGCATTTCTCTCTTCTCTTCGACGATTTCAGATCTCTGCCTCGCATCGCGACGCCCAACCCTCTCTCTCTTTCTCGCTGTGCATGGCCGCGTGTATCCAGCGGAGAACGCGCGCACAATATTATGAATGTAAATACGAGGAATTGCTACTTTCAGCCGAGCCTCCTCGACCGAAAGTCAAGCTACGAACGAATATGCGGATCGAGTATTTCGTTTTTTTTTTCTTTTTTCTTCCTTTTTCGAGAACAATCGCTGAAAGACTCGACTATATGGAAAAGTTCCCTTTTTTTTCTACACGAATATAGAAAATAAATGTTTGCAGCGTAGAATGGGAAAGATTGAATGGATCGAAAGTTTCTTCGAGGTTGTTTCAACGAGGAAAAACGGTCGCGTGCATCCCCCTTACAAATCCCTGTGTCACATGCACGAGTCGCGTCGCGTGCATAGCCCAGGACACATGCAGTTTGAATGAACGGCGAGCGAACGAACGTAAAAATGGATCGGTGACTCCCAAAGCCATTAACTCGTTTAACCACGAACATCAAACGGACCGCGAAGACCGATCGTCGAGCTTTGTGCCATGGAAATCGATTAGCTGTCACTGCCAACACTTAAAACATCGAGATCCGACAGTTGACTTATTCATCAACGAAAGAGGATCCATTAAGCGTGGTTAGTTGTCGTCGGTTTCGCGATTCCGAAGAAAACCGTTCCTAGAACTCCCGCTTTTTTCTTACCTCGTATCGTCGCTCTTTGCGAAACGTGAAACACAGCCGGTAAAGAGATGGAAAAGAAGAGCGTAAGTGATTCAACTTGAAGCGAAACGATTCGAGGAAACGCGTTCCACGCGTTCCGGATAAAGAACGGAGAGAATAGGAACCGCGGATAGAAGAGAGGAATAAAATCCCGAGAAACTCAACAGCTGGGAAAGAAACAAGCCGCCGCCGCGTTGGGAGATCTTCGAATGGTAGTAAAAGTATGTGCTGGATGAACAAATTTATGCGAGTTTTCTTTCTTTCCTTTTTTCTTTTTTACGACGCAGCTCTTCTCTTCTTCCCCTTCATTCACTCGCGCGCTCCTTTGCAAGCAGCGATGCGCAGCAGCGCCGAGAACCCGGAGCGCCATTAGAGAACCCGGGGCCCGTGTATAAAGAGAAGTATCTCCACGAGGTAAAAGCAGCTGCCGCGGACCCGTACAAAAGCCTAAAATGCATATTTCAGGAAATCCACAAGACGAGACGGGACAAGACGCGCGTATAACCGCTGTGCTTTATTTATGAACACCCATCCTGCCCCTCTCTCGAACGAGAGCCTTCGCGCCGGTTCATCACGCGTCTTTTTGTCTGCGAATCTCCATCGTAGACAACAATTTTCTGGGAGAAATTCATTCGGTGATGCGAACTTTCTGAAACATCTGCGAAAGATTCGGAAGATACGAGATTTCTAAACTTATGCTTGGAACCCGTGAAATTTTAGTTTGTGAAATTTTTTAGAGATAACAAAAGTCTGACTTTGCAAACTTCAAGTCGCGAAACCTACAGAGGATATATGAAATATTTGCAAAAGTTTGAAGAGACCTCGAATCAATCGCTACAGAGGGTGCATAATCTCGAGATTGACAGACGTAATTGCTATTCGAAATAACATTTCAACGCGTCGAGATTCGAGCGTGGATTACGTGAGGAAGTAGAAAGGGTCGGCGGCGACGTCTTAACATCACGGGGAACACGTACGTACGAACGAACGAGCTTTCCCTCCGCCTGTACACGTGTGAAGCTTCAGTGTCAACAGCGTACGAGTGCGAACCCACGTGTACGAGGCAGACGTGAAAGACAAGAATGCAAGGCATTTTACAACGCGATTCGTACGATCCCCCTGTGGCCTGCGGTAAAATAATCCCATGCGGCTCGTATCACATGCGTAACAACCCTCCAAGAGATCGAAAAATCGAATCCCGAACTCGTAAAGTTGCACGGCTTACGTGCCCCATGAAAACCGGAGAACGTCCATCTCACGTGACACTCGCGTGCACCCCCATCGTCGTTTCAGTCGCGCGTTAACCAATCATTATTCCCGACAGTCTTGCAATACTTTAAAACAATCTTTAGAATTTCTGATTTATTCACTTCTCAAAGAAAGTTCTGCAATATTCGATTGTTTCACTTCAGTTAAATTTCACCTTTTCTTTTCAGACTTAAATTCTCTTCCTGTGGAATTTCAAGAATTATTCTCTATTAATTCTCTTACATGGAGAATTTAAAGAATTATTATTACGGCGGTGTGGAAGATTTTCGACAGAAAATTAGAAACTCGTTAAAAACATTCTCTCTCGGATCACCCCGTATATCATGGTCTGAAAATTACAAGAGGTTTGGTGAACACAGGTGGTCAGAACGGGTGAAAAGCCTTGGGTTAAACACCGGTGATAGAAGAAGGGCAAAGTAGGCTTCGCAGATTCGCGGAAACGACACTTTAATGTGGCTCTGCATGGACGAGGCCCGCGTGGCAAAAGAGGAGACGATAAAGAAAGAGGGCAGTGCATCCGGTACTATTTGTCTCTGACATCGTTCCAAGAGGAGAAGTCTTGTTCCGGTGCTCCGGTCTAAGCTACTTCCACCGAGCTATCTACTGGCACACACACGGCCAGGCGTCGTTTTATCCCCCTGACGACAGAGGACGTCTGCCGACATAGTTCCGGACAAAAACTCGAACATGTCAGCCTCTTGCAAAAAGGGGAACGAGGAACGCTCGAGTTTGAATCTTACATCATCCTGGCAAAAATGCGGCACGCGGGTCGTTGACAAAATGCACAATGAAATTCTGGCGAGGCAGGTATTAACAGTGTCGTGCTGCGATAAGATTGATCGGTCGTTGTAAAAGAGATATATAAATAGAAGATGTTCCTTCTTGAACATGACAATGTAGATATTACGTATTTTTATTTATTTATTTGCGGGTATAAAGCTGTTGTAGTACGTAACATAATAGGTATCACGAATAGAAGAGAGAAAGAGGAAAGAAAAAATAGTAGTAACAATGGTAACCGATAAAACGAAACTGCAATATTACTTACGTATTTTAAATTGAAAGTAAACTTTCGTTCTGTTAACACATTTCCGTACGTGAAGCAAAAAAATTACAAATTTCAGCAGAATTGTAAAACGAAGTTAAAAATCACATCAGAACATTTAATTGCAAAAAAAATACCCATACTGCGTGTTTTCACCGATTGCAAATCGACAAATACAGTTTTTCGCCTAATAAAACTTCCGTCACGAAACGCATTAAACTACAATAGCTACTGTGTATTTTTCTTTTATTTTTTTTTTTTTTCAACTCCCTGCAGACGAAAAGTTAACCCCATCGTTCGAAGCATCAGACCGCAAACAAACCACAAAGAAATTAAAAATCCACGCAATCTCTAGCCATCCGCGGGTTCTTTCCCTTCACCGCTATCATCTCTCCTGCACAACCGTGACCCAACAATCGCAGCAACATTTCTCCAACTGGCGTTTTTCATCTTCCAGTTTCCGCTCCTTTTGTATCCAACGCGCGCGGCGTAACCCTCTTTCATTCTACCCCAATTCTACGGGATACAAGAAACTCCCCGACCAGACGACCCCAACCAGCCTCTGAATCCGATGATGATACTTCAGGTAAGGCTACGCGCTCGCTGGCTGCTGCAATAACGAGTTCCGGAGGCGAGATCTACCATTGATTTTTATATATGTAGCACGGATATCCGGCCGGCAACCGCCTTCTCGACACCTCCCCTGCTTCTTTTCTCTCGCCCGCCAAACCACCACCACCGCTTGCTCGTCGTCGCCCTCTTTCGTCGAGTTCAACCATTGTTCGCGGATTTAACCGGCCTACCCATGCCCATTGCGGATTGCTTCGTTTCAGACTCCGCACACTAAGTAGCCCGTCGTCCTCCTTTCCTACGACCATGCTCTCGCGTACCACGCCGATAAATTACTGTAATAGCTCTCCTCCGGTTAATTAACCTACCCCTTGTGAGCTACCCTAGCCACCTTCTCTTTCCTCCGCCCAGAACCATTGTTTCCCGCCTAGGAAATTTCATTGGACAACGGAAAGACGGAGGAAAATTCTGTTCGATTGATTTCTTCCATGGTAGTTGAACAACTCTACGTGAATCGTCGTTAGCTAAGGAAACTTTTAACACAGGAAGATTACTAAATTGTTTGGTTTACGATTTTTTGGAATAAATTATTCAACACTGTTATAATATTGAGGAAAGGGGAATTTTTGAAGAATGACTGTGTTTCGAGTGTTATAGATGTGTAGGAGTCGAGAAAAAATTTGAGGAGCCAAGCGGGAATCGAACTCGCGACCCCCGGAACAGCAAGCAGGGGCATTACGCCCACAGCCAACGCGCCCTCTTTGTTTCCCCGCTGTTATTGCTCCTTTTGATTGGTATGGGGGGGCCCGATCCCACAGATGTGAGAAATTAGGGTGTGAAAGAAGAGTGCACGGCCACCTGAGGTTCTGGGTGAACGTGAGTGAATATCTCCGTGGTTTCTCTCGGTTGAGTAAGAAGGATGGTAAAATAGAGAAAGAAAATCACTCACTCTTCCATCTTGTCAAAATTAATAAAAATGAACTAAAAAGTATCTTAAAAACGTTCACGATACAGGGGGTTAATAGCAGAAGGATACAATGAGACGTCGAAACGGAAAAGGTATTAATGGCCGGACGTTTTAATCCCTGTTCGAGAGGTCGTCTCGCGAAAACCTACGCGAGACATAGGGGGAGTGCGATATTCGGGCGAGAGTACACAGGGAACAGTGAGGAATTTTGTGTACGAGCGCAGCAACTTGCCGCGTGCGCAAACAGGCTTTAAGCTCTGCCGGGATGTTTGCGTAAGCGGGTAACATATGCGAAGCTAACTGTAGGATTACAGTTCGTGGCAAAAAGGGTGTAAGATTTATCGTTCAGAACCGGTTAAGCATGCTCGTCGGTCCCATGCTGACCAGTGTCCTATTAGGCTTTAGTTCCCCTTTAAACATCGCTTGCAGATCGATACGATCGTCGTCGAAACGAAATTAGACACATAACACGACGAGTTTTGCCCCGTTATTCTCGCGGTAGAAAGCACTCTTCCTCTCTCTCTCTCTCTGGAGAGAGGATATGGCTGGAAAACACGGCGAGAGAAGTATACCTCGATGCATCTCTCTGCAAAACTACTTAAACACTCACTTCGTCCATCATTTACGACGCTCGCTACCCACCGGTGGTAAAAGCTTCGTTGCTTGTTATTTCGCGGGAAAATGTCGAGATTGGTGTAAAAGAAAAATGCACAGGCTCTTTTTCCCTGCGAACACTTTACAAGGAAACAAAAGTATGGAACGACGTAACGACCCATGGCTAAATGAGTAACTACGTCGTGATGGAAGTTCCGTGTAATTGGAACATTTAAACGTCGATAAAGATGAACATACGAAACTTGCAGATAACCGATAAATTTAATAGGATACCATCTATCAGAGAATAGAAACTTGAGATCCCAATACACGTTGCACAACCATTAACGGTAAATCACTGGCCAGTTCGATCAATCCACATCAGCCATTATCGCGGCACGCATAACGTACCGGGCAAGTCGTTGGCCTGGATCTCCCCTAAATCCTTCAAATCGCCATCAGCCGGCCAAGAATCGATTCCATTACAGTCGATGAAGGATCCACGCGAGAGATAACCGCCTGAAGATCGAACGAAACCACCGAGCGACAGCTTTACCCCGCTGTCCGAGTTCGATAAGACGGCGATATTGTACGAAAATAAATTAACCAAGTAAATTTACTATGAAAATAAATAGTAACCGAGAATAGAGTTGCATTGAGAATCGAAGAGGAGAGAATATCTCGTTTCTATTTCGAGATAAGGATGCGATAGAAAGGAGGACACGCGAAAACTGGAACGATCAATTGTCGGTGAAGTTTGGTACTAAAATGAATCAGATCTATAACTGGATCCATTGAATTCATATTTGATAAACTTATCGAATCAACCATCTTCGATGTTTGCGTTGTCACGAAAACACAGCTACTACGAGTTACACAAATTTGCTAATTTATCCAACGAACCATTCAGCCAAACACCTTTTACGCAACAACCGTGTCCGCGATCGGTCGAAAACAATTAGAATCGCTTTTGCGAAATGCCATGGGACTAGGAATGAAATTACGTCTGTTACATCGTCGAGCGAGCAATAAACGAAATGATCAGCTCTGCCGTTGTGCAAGTGCCGCTGATGGGTTCCTGTGCGTGGCATCAGGTACCGCAGCAAACTCGTGAAACTTCGTTACAACGGAATATCGACGTCACGCATAAATGGTTAAACGAGATTTCTACGGAAAACACCATTACTCTAGAAATCACCAACGATCAATGATGGCACGAGAAGAAGACGAGAAAGAGGAAGAAGAAGAGCAGTAGAGCCAAGGTAAAACTGTAAGTATTTGAGTTCCGCTCCTAACGATGTTAAACACCTTATAAAAGCTGTAAGAAGCAGCGGGGAAATCAAACACCGCCAGCCAACATCAAAGACACTCTCTCACTCTTTATACCCTTGATACCCAATTAACGCGTTTGCCAAAGCTCGTGAGAATGTACGAAAATTCGAGAAGGTCCTGGCCGAGCGCAAGAGAGCGGAAACGTTCGAACGTGGAAACGGGAAGGATGGTTTACAAGTGATAGACGTATAGAAAAATGTGGTGTGACGACGGTTAGAGGAGAGGACGGTGAAAACGGTTATCAAAAGGTCGCGGCGAACCAGTTTCTTGGCGACGCCAGGTTTGCCTAAGGTTTCATTAACTAAAATCCCCGCTGTTTCACCTGGAGGCCGCGGCCGGTAATTAAAATGTCGTCGACAGGGACGCAATTTGAGCTTTTAATTCAAAGTGCTTCCCGGTTACGATTACATAGCCGACGACGACGACGACGGTTTAATGTGCAAACTCGCCGACGTCTCTGGCCGCCGAACCTCGTTAAGTAGAACGCCCCGGTTGTGTATACACACAATATCGCGCGTGCAACGCGGAAACTTTGGGAACGCGCGTCTCGAGGAACCTCCGAGTCTTCCGTTCTCTCGTACGATGCTTTTCGATGCCTCTCGCGCGAACCTTCGAGACGTCCCGACGCTGCTGATAATGGACCAGCCGCGTTACTTACGATGACGGCCGCAACTTCCTACCTAACCGCGCTCGCGCGGAAAGAAGGTGAGCCTGTGCGTGGTGTTTGCACGTCGCGAGAGGAACACACTCGCCTCGAAAACAGAGAAAGACGCGCGCGAGACACGGAACACCTCGTTGAATGAGAACACCGAGCTTGAATAATGCTCGCGCGCAGCTGAACATCTTAACGACTCACTTAAGCGGCGGCGCGGGCCTATTTGTTTATTTTCAGCGCGCGATTTATGGCACGGTAACTGGGGCTTAATTTATTTTCCACGTTTAACCCGAATAACTACCGCGCAGCCTCCGTTGACCTGCTGCGTCTCGAGATTACTCGCTTTTTGCTTGCTTGTGGTTGTCTGGCTGCCTTATCGGGTTGGAGAGGTTTTAGTGCAAACGAGAGAATGTGGATAATATTGCGATAGTGGTGAGCGGTGTTGAGAGAGGGGCAAGACTTATGAAGATGATAGCGAAACTGAGGTAGAGGTAAAAGGTGTTCGATACGTGTGAGTCGAAAAATCAACCCTTTCAATATGGAGAGAGAACTCGCTGAACTATTTTCTTTTAATTTTTTCTCCGTTCGTTGAATATTATTTACTTTATGAATTAAAAAGGTAGGTTCTTGTTTCAGTTTTAATAAAGTACGTATCTTTTCGTTCGTAAAGATTTAATAAACTCTTGTTTTTTATTACGTCCCATTCTCCGACTGGTGTTTTCAGAAAATCAGTTTTTCGACAGTCGTGCACCTACTTCTTACGCCTTCCAGCGTCAAAGGGCGGCCTGTGAATCACATCAAACGTACGAAGAACCTAAAAACCTACATAATTCCGAGGCAGACAGGAGAAACGTGAATTCACGAAGATCTCGAATAATTCCAGGGTTAAAAAAGGCAGGCTTGAAAAACAAGCAGCTCGCTAAGACCTTACAACAAGGTAGTTCACGTTCCAATTGAGAAAGAGCGCAGCGCGGCGGCGGCTGGTGCGCCGTTTCCGAGCGTGCAAAACTCGTTCCATCATCGCGGAACGTCCAAAGGCATCCTGCATAAACAGAAATCGCGAGCATTCGCCGGAACGCGAAGTGGAATGCACCGCGATATACAAGCGGCCAGGCAGAAGCCAACTGTTGGAAATAGGGACGGTTCATCAACTAAAAGCAACAGGGCGCCATTCCACTGGCCCACATACGAGACGAGCCGAGGTGGAGGAAGAGAATGCCATCGTCCCCCTGTAATCATTCTCCGCCGCCTTTGCTCGAAAAAAAAAAAAAGAAGAAAAAGAGAAAAACTGGAATATTAATGGAAATACGGCCCACGTCCTGTCCGTGCCTTTTGACGAATAACCTAACAACTCGCCGCACAAACTACCCTCGTTATCATTCGCTTGGCCACGCTCGACGAATCACGTCTCCGTAACGAATACACGCCAACACGCGTAATTGAAGACGATGAAACGCCTGTAACATCAGCCTCGATCCTACACCGAACTAGGCACTGCGCCAATATCCTGTGTGCCAATCGAATAATTATTTGGTAATACCATTGCCTACTAGGTAATTTAATTACTCGATACGTGGATTACGTAGTGTTAATGTAAATTATGCACTTTCCCGGTGAATCGATGTGGTATACATAATTATATTACGGATGTTTATGCAATTGTAACATACAAAATTATGCTAAGTTAGAATATTTTCAGCTACGTCAGCAACCACGCTAATTCGTAGATAAACGTACCATTCACTTTGCATACTTGCCACGAGTGACAAAATGGTAACTTCTAGGAGGAAATGGTACCACGACGAATAAGCGTACGATGGTTCCGTGAAAACCGTTCCAAGGGGTAGAAAATAATACGGTTAACAAGTTCGACAAAAATACGCCGTATGGGTGGAAGAGAAGTCGGGGAACCCCCGACTTTCGATGTCCGTCTCGATAGCCTGGCGGCGAGTTCGAGCGAGTTTTCGCGTCGTTTTCCCTCGTGAAAACTCTCGAAAGAAATTGTTTGCGGCGCGGTACGACTTTCTTCTTCTCTTTTTATTTGTCTTTTCGTTTCGTTTCTTTCTTTTTTTATATATATAACTCTGTCTCCCGGTAGACCCCTGGTCCGTCGGCATTCATCCGCATAACGGAAATAAAGCGCCGAATAAACGTTTCCCGAGCAGATGGACCGAACGTACGGGAAAATCCGATATTAGCATGCCGAGCTACCCGCCTAGTTCGTGTTTCTTCCCTCTTCGATCCACCGACCCGTCGTGTTCTCTCTTTCTTGCTCAAGCTCAACGCCACGTTTTACGGCCGTCCTTTTTTTCTCTCTCTCTCTCTCTCTCTACCTCTCTTATTTCCTTTTCCATTTTACTCGCCGCCTCTATCGCTTACTTCGACGCAACCTGAACGCCGCTACGCATTCGAGCATCCATAGAAATTGCCCCTTAACTACCCGCCCACATTACCATATCCCAATCAAGATAACCTCGAGCCTACTACTACTTCACCTTCGAGCTTCATTTCTCTATCCTCTCTCTCTCTCTTTTATCGCTAGATTTTCCACTCGTAAATAGACTTACGCCGCCGGAGAGTGGAAAACAGAAGATGGGATCTTAGAGAAGACGCAAAACACCACTCTACGCTGATTTACTAGGCCGAAACGAGAACTAATTTGACTTTTTGCAAACTGTACGACGTAATTCCACGCTGTGAAATAAGACTATTCTAGAGTTAACGAGAATTCTCCTCTACGTTTCGGAAACTTCACCCCTAGAATGATCATTTCACCTTGCTACTTTGAGCACTTCGACTAATTTCGGGACACACAGGTTTCGTAAGTACTTAATAATAACGCAAAATGTAGAATAAAATGTATAAAAATATAACGCAAATGTAGAAATAATTACACTCGGTTGTATTCCGCAACATTTAATAAAGTTACTCCTGGAAAATAACACTCGAAATGTTACCGTACGGTAATTCTATGCGGGCAACGACTGCAAAGGAAGATAATACGTTTTAGTTCACGTAGAATGAATTCACAAAGTAGCATTATGAAATGATTATCAAAGCAACGGTACAACTACGGTACACTGTCGTATTACGAACCTCGACGAACCCATGAAACAATCAGAGAACGCTAATAATCACGTGGAGAAGAATAAAAATTCGAAAAAAAGAAAGGAACAGGAGAAGAAAAACGAAGACGAGAAAGATTGGCGTGAATGTGAACGAGGGAAGGATCGTCGAACTTCCCAAGGAATCTCCATGTCATAAAACTTTGGAAATCGTTTCTCGGTGGCAGCCGGTCCCACCAGTGGCCAGATAATTTCCGTGACGTAATGAAATATGGATTTGGAATATCAATACTCGTTCGAGCGATCCCTGGCAAGGCTGAAATCGATGAGAGCGCACTTTTCGTCGCCTCTGGTGTGTGCGCGTGTCTGCACAACTGCATGCGCGCACGGATTAGGCGGAACGGCTCGAGTCTCCAGAGAAATTATTATACCGCGTCAAAACAGCGTGAAGTTACCATTTCCAGCCGACATCCGTTGGGGAATACCAGAGGATACCGGTACAGAGCGGCGAGATTTCGTGGTGTATCCTTGGCGAAATCGAGACGAAACGCGCTGCTTAATCGAGTTAATGGTCGTCTCTCGTCGATTAGACGGTACACGTCTCGGAAACAAAATTTCTGGAGAGAAGAAGAATTTCTTTCTTCCTCGAATCGTCTAATTTCCTCGCAAAACACGCGACGACACCGTAGAGAAAGTGAAATCTAGCGAACGAAATAGCGAGAAAATTTTATTTCCAGCTGGAAATTCGATTAACCCCCGGAATCGTTGATCGAGGCACGGTAGTTCATTAATGGCGAAGAAACAGAGCGAACTGCTCGTTTGAACCCGACACGCAGCGAAATCAAACACACCGCCCCACACGCGAACTGATAGGACGCGGTCAATTTGTCAATTTAGGCAGGTGTGTACATTTTGCCCAACTAAACACGCGGCCGCACGCATATTAATGCCAGATTAACTTGTCGCGGGACTGCCATACTACGTAGCAGATCCCTTTGACGTTCGCTAAATTACAAGTTAAAACGATGCATATGACGCGATGCACCGAACGCGAGATAGCTGCATCCCTAAGAGAACATCCCTGCCTGTACCTCTCGTCTCTCTGCGTCTCTCTATACTCGCTAGTGTATATACAAGCCGTAACGCGACGCTTTTCAAAAAACCCATCACGCACGCACAGGTGTGTATACACCATGCACACCTTTACGATACACGGAATCTCGTGTAGCCTAAAACCCAATCCCATCGCAATATCCATTGTAAACAAATGATCGAAGCGTGACAATGCTGAATCCCTCTAGTTCTACTATGTCTAAAACCCACGGAACAAACAACCCCTCTATAGCTTGTTTGTCGTTGGTTCGATCGAATTTCGATCGTCCAGACATTTAATTGGTGGAACCGGGGGACTAGAACGAACCAGATATACACCCTATCCACGATGGTATATACGTCTATAGAAGACACGATCTGTGGCCTTGAAAACGTGTATAACCCTGCATAATGCAACGCGTCGCGACGTCTCGCGCGACATCATAGGTATGCAACCAAGGGGGTGAATTACTTGGGTAAAGGGAGAGGCGGTTGGAAGGCACGCGTGTCGGGGTGGTTTACGAGGAGCAAACACGCTCGGCTATTTCGCACGATAGGGTCGAATGGACAGACACGCGTGATTCCCTCTTCGTCTGCCATTCCCAACTCCCACCCCTCTGTCTGCCTATCTCTATATCTATCTGCGGCCGCATCCCGACACGCATTATCTGCAGGACGCACTGATAACGCCTGCACCGTTCCCCTCTGCTCGATTAATCCGAGTGTGCTCCCGAGCAAATCCTCCCCCTAAAAACGGATACACACAGCGCGAGGGAGAGATAGATAGAGAGAGAGCGAGAGAGAGTACAAAGCCGTTCGTATTCGGATCACAGACGACGACGACGACTGCATTTGGTAATTAAACGAGTCGAGTCCAGTCGACCTGGCCCCGCTCGTTCGTTCTGGGATCTGTGAGCTGATGCCAGCGATAGCCCTCCGCTGGTATTTTAATCGTCTTGACAGTCGAGTTACTCGTACGCGAGCCGACTATCCAGCTACCCCTGGTGAAAAATATGCTGCCCTGGGTATACTGGATTTCGCGTGCAAACCGATCAACTGCGTGATCTTGTTCGGAGAGATTGCTGACACGTGTTTTCCTGCGCTTGATAATTACCGTTCTACTCTTCTGTGATCTAGTAGTCGTTGGGATTAATTGACGAGATCGTTAAGGAATCTTCAATTATTCTTGATCTGCTTTAACACTTTCACACTTTATCTAGCGAACTGATTTTTACCCGTTCGATTCTTTGGACGAAATGGTTATTAAAAATAAGCAACTTCGCGAGATATCCTTCACGGACACGAAAGGGTTAACAACAACGCACTTTGCATAAAATCAAACTATAAGAATTGGCTAACGAATGATAGAAGGAGATTTGCAGGTACTTAGGATTCACACCGAATTTACACTGCGATTTAGTTGAAGGAGAAAGAAGAATTCGATGCAATCTGTACAGATAGACCATGGATAGACCGGTGATTGAATACAGTTAATGTGATTGAATCTAAATGAACGACCGTGAAAAGAAATCGAAACAAAGTAGACACTGCTAATCTCGTCGAATCCAGACTTTCGCCGTAAACCAATCAATTGTAATCCACGAAAGGTACGGTTTACCTTCGCCATTTCAATCGCGTTAACCGAAAGTTAAGTTTCCGTTGCTTGGAACGGTGGAAGCACGCGAAGAGTTTCGAATGAAAGTTTTCAGGCTTAAAACGTGGCCGGGCTGCTGCTCCTTCCCCGTTTCTCGCGGGACAATGATCCGGCTACGTAAAAAGAATAGCCCAACTATACCTCATTGATTTTCTAGGAGCACGCCCCTGCAATAGTGGGACCATTGTTTATACCGTATCTCGGGTGGGTGATTTCAGGGAAGAATCGCGCGCATTGTTTTAGCCAAAGGCAGAGAGGAGGCCGCAAAGGGGATTTGTCGGCTATTGTCCCCGAACTAGCGCGAAACTAGTCTATTCGTTCTGCCTGTTTTCAGCCTGAACTGCTTAGTTCCATTAGCGTTCCTAATTTGCAAACGAAACTTTCCGTTTCCCCGCGATCCGTATCAAATTATCTGTCGTCGTAATAAACGACCAGAATCGCTTTGGAAATTTAAAGTATTCGCTCTCTCTCTCTGTGTGTGTGTTACAGCCCACCGTGTATCTCGATACATTTATCAACATCGACGGTGAATCCCTGAACTTTCCACAAAGTTATAACAATGCTCAACTTCCCTGGGAAACTTTAAGACACCGTTCCTGTATAAAAAGCAACCGACGAGATTTTTCTTCCACTTGACAATGAAAAATGAGCGAGATTAAATCGTTACAGTTTACCTGATGGTCGTTTACAAAATTAAGCTATTCAATTCCCGGTATCGCTTTACCGTGGAATAAATCGATATCCCAAGTGAATCATTGATAAATCCGCGGTAGGAAAATTTAACGAACGAAATTCCACGGGAGTTCACTTTCCGAAATTTCAACCAGTTCCAGCTGTAACCACGAACGAGCGGCGGAAATTTTAATGGATCTCTCTTTTCGGAGACGGGCGGGGGTTCATCCGGCATCGACCACGAAATCCGTAGTAATAATTAGAACTTACGTGGAAACCTGCCGCGAGCAATCAGGCTACTCTCTCTCTCTCTCTGGAAATGTAACTCGATCCAATGCGCCAGATATATAAAGCTTTCATCGCGCGCAGAGGCGAACGTTTAATTCAACACAATGGCAGGGTCGGCCAGCGCTGCTCTGTTGCATTCAACGAGAACGAATCGATGCCGCGTTTCGAATCGGCCGTACTTTGAATAAGACCCGGCCAACCGGTTCGGGGGTACAAAATGATGAGATGATTAATGGAAAACCCGTCATAAAATTCAGCCGCCACCCGCTTCGCTCACTCTCACTCTCTCTCTTTCTCCCTCGCTCACCGCGGATTCACTGTTGGAGATGGCCTGATTCACGCGCCCGCTTAGTAAAACGAACGCCCGCGGCTTTTACGACGTGCTTTTTTTTTCTTCTTTTTTTTTATTTCGTACGATTTTAATGACGCGCTACCCCGAAAAAAAGGAACAAGGGACGGAAGGAGGAGAGGGGAGAGAAGGAGAAGAAGGGAGGGAAAAAATCGGGTAATCTCTTTTACACGCGTGCGATCGAGCAATCCGAATTAAAAAGGAATCGCGGTCGTATCTCCGACAGGAGGAGATTTACGTGCAGTTTTTGAAATAAACCGTATCGATTTCGCGTGTGGCAAAAAATCTGACAAAGTGTCTCTCGTCAAATGAGATCTGGAATATTGCACGTTGAAATTGGTACGTTGAATACGCGACGATTAACCGATTCGAAAGGTACGCGGGAATTTACGTGTGCGAAAATATTACAGGAGATAAGCTTCCGAGAACCGGCAGGTGGATTATTGGAAATTTGTTGAAGTGATTAGAAAATTTCCAGTTCACCTGACTTCCGTTCGAGATAATCGACGAAGGAACGTTTCTTTAACTCTTTGATTTGTGTTCTACGTTCGGTTCTCTGGACCAAACTGGATTTACGAGAATTATAGTTTTTTGTTTCTTTTACTGAAAACGATGAAACAGAATATCGAGGATTTTTGGACTGATCAAACAGTCAATAAACAATACAACTGCTGTGTAAAGAGGTATTTGCGTGATTCGATCCGCAAAAAACTGCCGGATTTATTGGGAAACAACTCGTGGATTTTGCGCCACTCTCACACTTCGATGCTTGTCCTCAACTTTTCGGCGAAAAAACTCCGCTAACATTACCCACACGTACCGTGCGATTTTTTCCATTTTTACGGACTGAAAATATTACATTTTCAGTCCATTCAGGCGATAAAACAAAATTCGCTGAACGAGCTAAACACCATCCCACTAATCAAGTTCCAGGGATGCTGTGAAAATTGGAAAAATCGTTGGAGTAAGTGTGCTACGACCAAAGACGACCAAATATATATTGCAAAATAAACGAATAATTTCTATTTTATTTTATTTACCCTGGAACTTTTGACAAAACCAATCATTTCAAACTACAAATTGTAGTGCAAGTTAAAATTCCACTACGATATCTAAGTAACATTTTCAATCGCGAAAAAAGAAAACTGGCGAACACGTAGCATCAGATAAGAATCACTGATCCGTCAAAACTGAATCTTTCGACGATAAAATTCCGTAGATCCGTGAGGGCACGTATCGTTCGCATTTCGATACGTATCGGGAAATACGTGACAAAAGAGAATCAAAAGGCCAAGCATTGTACCGTAGTGTACACGGGCTATCTAAACGTTCGTTTCCAAAGGAACGCACCGCGTGATCGCCACGTGCAAGCGATTTCTCTCCCTCCGTCTTTGGCCCGTGGCCTGACGCCGCGCCTCTTTGAGTCTTGACATGTGCTACCGTCCCACGGAACATTTTGCTTTGGGAAACCTTGCTTTTTCGTCCTGCCAAAGCGAATACGTAAACAGAGCTGCCGGCGAGAGCGCCTTGTCGCGTGTACACCGTGCACAGCACAGCTCCTGTTTAGGGAAACTGAAAGGGCGGACGTCGAGTGAAGAAGGTTGCAATTTACGAACGTGACCGTTGCCACTGTGCACTTTCAACTCCAAATCATTCTACATATTTTTTCTTAAACCTTCTTTTCGCTCCAGGCATTCGCGTTTTTATTGTTTCAATACCTGCGAATTATACGCTACTTGTCTGCAGTTTTCGTGCATTCAGAATTAACCCTTTCGCGGTGTTTTCATTTGAAATGCAAAATTTGAGAGTGAACATTTCTTAAGATATAAACCATAAATTCTCGCTATTTCTTAGTGAACGCATATACAACGTCCTTGGGTTGTAGTCGAATATTATAAGAAGGTTAACGTTGCGGAAATGATTAACAATCGACAACCTCCAAAAATATTAACGTTTTCCGTACCTTGCCAACTACATCGATATGTTTATGCTTGGCAGTTTCAACTCTCCCAGATATTTTCAAGCTAGAAACAAACACGGTCACGGCGTACAAATGAGGCGGAATGGAAAAAGGGGGACGACGTGAAGAAAGAAACGAAAGGCGGCAGGAGGGGCGGGTAAGGCTTGTCGCGAAATTAATATCAGAGCCGAGCCGCCCCTAAAGAGATATCATTCCGATTCTCCTCCTTTTTCAGCCTTAACGCGGATGAAATCGAATCAGAAGCAGTTAAAACGCTGTATAAATAAAGATGAGCACTTTCCGCGACAGGATTGCTGATTAAATCCGAACGAGCTTCCCGTCTAAGTGTAATTAACGCGATCGATTTCACGATGAATTATTCCTCGAACGCTTCGACGCTCGATTACGGGTTTCGCGGCGGAAGAACAATCGTTGCAGTCTTCGTTACACATCCTCTCCCCCAAATTGAATCGTAGACACGCGATTCCACTCTTCTGCATTACCGTAAACTATTGCAACTACTTCATCCTCCCACCCTCGTCTTTCTTCTTTAATTCGCACGGACAAGATACAGGAAAAACACCGTGCAGAAAATAGGGGATGAAATTTCACGCGGAGAGACTGTGAACGCGTGCGAAATTTCCGCGGAACGCATACAGGAAACGAGCTTACTTAGCTGATGCACCGCGATAACATCGGCAAATCCGAATTAACGTGCCACGTGATTCACTTTAACGCGTTAAGTGCTGAACTAATCGCGTGGAACGCGGAGATCGCTGTCTGCGCGACGTTGCACACCGCGTCGAGAAATTTCCTCCTGATAAACGAGAAAACCGAGAAGAGACAACTGTCGACGAGAAAAGTGGAGCAGCAACAGAGACGGAGAAAATGAGGAAGTCGATCGTGGAACCCGCGAAACGTCAATACGTACGTTCTAATTTCCAACAGTTGGTAATTTAATCGACACCCAGGCTTATCCGACAGTCGATCTCTAGTCAGTCATCGAATAAATTAATTTCAGGTTATTACAGGCGGCGCGTGAATAATCTATCAACCTAGAATCCCGGTTAATAATGTAGCCGTCGGCGTCGATGATTAAACGGAGAGCTGGTACGAAACTGTTCCCGTTTTGCCCCCGTATGTTTTAACAGAGCGCGTACGGAGCCTCGTGAAAATTTCCAAACGCAATCGATCGTACGCAAATATTTTATTTCGCTATTTAGCAACACGGCCGGTATTGAAATTCCAAGCGGGAAACACCCGCGACACGTTGCACCGAACGGACCCCCGCCTTGCCGGTAATTAGAAGCTTCATTTGAATCAATTAATTGCGAACAATTACCCATTACAAATATTAGTCGGACCCGCAGCGTCTGTCTCTCTGTGTGTACGGAGCGAAGTATCGGATAAAATTTGAAGGGAATAGGTGTGTACATGGAAATTTTAGGAAGCGTTTCTTACGGTTAGTCGGTGGATAATTAATAGCTGGAGTAGATAGAGTTAATTATTAAATTCATCAAGGAGAAGGAAACTATTCCACGGTTACGGATTATGAATTATGATCAGAAAGGAAGCTGTATACAAGATGAGGTAATAACCCTTATCTTCTGCATGTATAATCTACGTAGTCTAAGTATACCGATATGGATTTGAAATTGACGAGAATACTCCACGTTTCTAACGACTATTTTCGCAAAAATTATAACGTTTCTTCTAACGTGTAACAGTTTCAGCTTTATCCAACCGTATGATTGAAAGAAACAATCACTACCGAAGAGTTCTCCTTGTTGGTAGAGAATGTATCGACAGAACGTATCGAAATCGCTGGTGAAGCTTAACCATTGTCTCTCGAACAGGCGACCAGCCGAACGTTCGACTATGAGCCGTGCATACGAATTGTCGAATATGAGCTTGCACGTCTATTCAGCCGCCTCGATATGCGAAGAGAGTTGTGAAAGCCTGGTGAAAGCATAGGAGAAAAAAAAAAAAAAGAGCGAACCGGAGGGCTACACGTCTTATTCAAGCCCACCTACTCTACTGAATTAAACCGATAAGATTAGGTCCATTGAAGTCACGTACCCGTTTTTGTACCAGCCGGTCGTAACGATTCCGCCCGTTATGAATTAACCGCATCTCGAATATACGATATTAATACGCGCGTACAGTGTGTGTGGACCGTGAGGGTGGAATTATCCGGTAAAAGCTATCCCGTTAATAATTCGTGTCTTTATCAGACACGGTAAAGTGTTTTTCTCGTTATAACGACCCGTTCTCTGTTTATTCGTACCGAATAATAATTTCTACCCGCGATACGTATGAATTTTTCAGACATTTTTCCACAACGTCGAATTCTCCCAATTCTATATACAACAGGCAGAGTTTGAACGGGAGGGAAATGCCGGAGCCACGAGGTGCCGGCTACGCCGGTTCGCGAAACACGAAATCAGGATCCGGTAAACACGACCCCTCGTTAACCGTACAACTTCCCCGAAGAAGAAGCGGAAAAGAAAGGGGGAGATATTTCAACATGCCGATACTTACATGAGATATTTCATAACAAAGCCATGCGACTCCACGAGAGGAAGCGGCACACGTTTCAACGCAGGGTCCACACACTTGATCACCCACCAAGAAAAAGTAAACGACGACGAAGACGACGACAAACCGGAAGAGCTTTAGAGGCGTATATCTAACGAGCACCACGAGCACGACCAGACGACGTTCCCGCGGGGACGAAACGAGCTTTTTCACGCGCGTGAAACGGCCGGGAACGGCGAGATACCGCGCGGTATTATCCTCTCGAGATTCTCGATACCGATCGCCCGGGAGCGAGGGCAATCAACTATCCGCGGGAACTGGTCACAAAGAGGAGGAAGACGGAGTATGTGCTTAGTAGACGTGTCGTTACCCCTTGGCCGTCCGGGGTCGTACTGTGTTTTACCCCGTCGCCCCTTTCTTCGCGAACCCGGCTGCACGAGAACGTACCGAGCGCAAGCGCCGTTTCCACGCGCCAGCGAAAACCTCGTCGACCCTCCGCGGGGGTTACTCCCGCGGTCAATGTCACCCGACATCCCTGACTCCGGCTCCTGACACGGAGATATAGCCACTTTAGAGCCAGACGGCCCGAACCGGCCCATTTTCGACACCAACCCCGTCGCGATTCTGAAAATTCCGACAAGATTCACCCCAGACCGAAGGACACGACGCCTCTGGACCGTGAACTATGGGAGATGAAACGCTTGGGTAGCTCGATCTGACGCCTGGACATCGTGTTTGGGGTGTTTTCAGTGAAACTTAGGCTTCTTTGGATGATCGACTTGTTACCTTCGGTGGTACATGATAATCTTCGGAAGTGGAACTTTTGTTAAATGACAGAAGATCGAAGAATTCAACCCCGTCAATATCGTAGCGTGACCTTTAACATTTTCATCTCGTTACCCTTTTTACCTTAAAAAGGTGTACAGTCGCAAATTGGTTAAGAACACAGGAGCTTGATAAAAATCGAGTGATAAAATCCACATGGATGAAGGTACACTTTGCAGGAAAAATCGGAGACTGGAATCAATGTTCTACAAGTGTTCCAAAGTGTACTTCTACCCTGCCGCAAGTACAATAAGAGTCTTCGAGTACCTCGGTGAATCAATAATATTCTTCGAACTTCTTTCCTCTCCCTTTTTCTCCAATCGGACCAACTTTCCCCGCGAATGCAACTTTTAACTCCTCGCAGATACCTCGAGTCTCTTCTCCCAACAACTTTATTTCGCGTTATCTAAAATTTGTCCGTCCTTCTCGTCTCTTTATCTCCGTCTAGTTAACGAGATTCTATTCGAAGAAATTTTCTCCAATTACATCCTAATCAACTGCTTATCGCAGAGAAGCATTTTCCTTCGTTCGGTACGCGTAAATTGCTCGATTGTTTTCGATCGGTGGCGAGGATAGAGTGGAGGAGAAACAGCCCCGTCTAAGTATCATAAATCGCGGTGTAACGCGAGCTAATGATCGAGTACCGTTTTAACGTGGAGGAACAGGTGAAACTAACGTAGCCGTCGTTATTTCAAAACGTTAATCCGCGCATTTAATATCAACGGCTTGAAGTTGAAGTAATTAATTCCATCCTCGGAACAGACTATTAGACATTAATTCGCCGGACCGTGGCGAACTCAATTTGCGGAGCATTTCTAGCGGAAATGATCCCAGTCGGAACGAAGTGCTTGCACTCGATTAACGGGATCGACATCGCCCTGGCATTTCTCATTCGTTTTAACTTTGGTGACAACAACGCCGTTTATGCATGCGATATACATGAATAATAACCCGCCGCGACCCACGATTCTACAGCCCAGAGGATCTCTGTATTGTTCAAGTTCGTAGCTGTAGCTTCTCTCGTACCTGACAGACGAGAAAACCTCGCTGTAACAATTGTCGAATAGGTTTTGCCCCGGAAAAACATGGTAAAAATTCTTTTAATTGCCACTCCCGTTGAGAAGAGAAAGAGAGTGCGTTAACCTTCCACATCGATGTTAGTTCGATCAACCTAGTCGCGATATGCAATTTTCTGTTCAAAGAGACCAGATATTGGACTCCTTTTCAATAACTCCACACACAGTTGCTTGCGCTTCCTCTGCTTTTTTTTCCTCTTCTTTTTTTTTTTTTTTTGCGTTCTTCATCATTGGTCCTCTTATTGGTTTCACCAACGTCTTGCCTCTAAAGTGGCTTCTTGGGAGAGCCTCGAGATTTTTGGCGAGGCGTTTCGATCTTCTCGCGTGTCCTCGTATCGAACAATGGCCAATATTCTATAGTATCTAACAACGATACACGCGCCACCCAGATTACACGATCCTCGATGAGAAATTCGATTCTGTTCAAGCTGTCTTTTCGTATATCAGAGACACCGACTATTTTTTCACGATCAATATTTGTAAAAGAGAGCAGACGTAGCGCGCGTTCGCCGAAATTGCTACGCGCACACATGCTCCCCGAACATGTCCACAAAAAAACAAAACCGAAAAAAGGCGCGCACAACTTTCAACCACTCTCTCCTCCTTTTTCGTCTTTTTCCCCGGGTTTTCCTTCGACGCGCTTACACTTTGTCCAAATATTGCGATCGTCTGAAAATCGACTGCGCGTCAAGGTGATGAGAAAGACAAAGCGCGAAGAGTATGAACAAGAGTGGAAAAAAGGAAGAAAGATGAAACAGGAGCATTGTAATCTAGCGACACGAAAAAAAGAGCGTAGAAAAGCTATCTCCTGATGGAGGAAAGCTCGTTCCTGTTACACAGAGCAACTAAACGAGGCATCGAAGACAGAATAATTCGCGAGTGTCGAAATTTGAAACTTTTCCCGTTTCAGAAACAGTCAAGGATTGCAGGAACACACCGAGAAAGAAAGAAAAAGAAGTGGAGAAACGAATAAAAAGTCATCCAAGTATTCCTCTCGGATTCCCCTTTCAAAGAAAATAAATTTTCCGTGGAGGAAAGGTGTATCGTTTCGATCACGAACAGCTTCAGAAAGAGTATAGCCTCTTGTGCTGGAAAGCAAAGAAGCCGGAGAGGAAGCTTGCCCGGCCGAACGTGGAGAGAAAGGATTGGGGAAAAAATCACCAACGCCACTGTCCGCTTTTTATCGTCGCCGATAATTCCGCAAGAAATGATCGTCGTATTTCAGGCTCCGTTATAAAAATCTACCGGTTGATGGAAAACCGAGGAGGAAAGCGAGGGAGAGAAAGAGAGAGAGGGAGCGCGAGAAAAGAATAAAACTCGCGATACTACAGTTTCTGGCCGTGCAAGAATACTTTGCCCCAAGCGTTCTAAAGTCTCTCCTTCTCTCTCCCTCTCTCCCTAGTTCTCTGTCCTTTCTGTTACGGCTTCTGTTTCACGGGTTAGCGATAACACGATTTTTCTCGGATTTCCCCGGATTTCGCGCGCGGGAGAGACAGAGAGAGAAGGCAAGGAGAGAAAGCAGAAAGATGCAGCGAGAAAGAGAGAGAGAGGGGCAAAGAGACAACGAGGGGGTGGCACGTGGAAAGGCGCCAACAACGAGGCGCACGATTTACGAGGTGTCCCCGGGGAACGCACTGATTTCAAATGTTTCCAACGTCTCACCTTTACCTTCCTCCCACTACTGCAACCGTGCCAATATCGAGAACGCTCCTCGAGCCAAGAATATACCGTGTTATGAGCGAGAACCCGGTGCACCTCGTGCGTAAAGTTCCACCGCCTGCGCCGAGTGCTTCTTCTTCATTGGCGAGACGGATCTTAAGTGGATCGAACGTTCCAGTTACGACAATTTTAGGATTTCATTTATTACTTCGTATACGAGCTGTTTTTGGTACTTGAAGAATAAGTTGAACGTTAATTAACGCATTACTAGGGAACGTCTGCGGTATCTTGAAAAGATAGAAATTGTGAACGATTAGAATTTCACCCATTCTCTACTTTTCTATGGCGACCAAATTTATAGAGGCCCATAGATTCATTAATTACCAAGTGACAACTGTTTAGTGTCGCAAAGGGTTAATATTTAAATTAACCTCTTGACCTTAAACTTGTCACTCGTAAAACCTCCCTAAATTCGGAATAAATATTCTTCACGAAAGTGTACGTATAATCGTATCTTCATTCCCTAATAGAATTTGTAAGAAGCTTTCCCCCTACGATGTAAATATCGCGTCAGCTCAAAGGAATATTAGACTACAAAGTAACTACAATTCTCAGTTATCAGAGAAGGCTATAGAAATCGATGATCCCCTGGACAAGGGAAGAATATCTCGATACCGACTGCCCCCTCAAGGCGGAGGATTATCGTTCACTGACCGAGGGGTGAACTTTTTCGGCCGATTCAAATCACAAGCAACGCTCATAAGTCGAGCTTCTTCGCCGCGATAAATTCACATGGCGCACCTGCTACCATTCGCGGCACCCTCGCACGCATTCATCCTCAGTTAGTAGCGGACGAGAAACGAAGAGGAAGAAGGGGGAAGAGGCAAGGATAGGGGCGGTAGCATGTCAATGTAAGTCTGGGATTTTTCAATATCCTATTCTCTGGTTCGTCGTAAGTACAGGAACCACGACGTCGTTCTCGAAATATGTCCTCGAACAAACCAACATGCACAGAAAATTGCGATCGTCTTTTCTTTTCCCCATTTTTTCTCTCCTCTTTCTTTCGGATTCAGCCATTTTTGCTTTATTTTTCTGTTAATCTGTAAATCAATCGGTCGACAGGATTTCCCTCGCGGAACCACGACGAAGAACGACGAAAAACGGCGGACGATCGGCCGAGAAATTATAGCCGCCTATTAGAATTCTCGATTTGCGGGCTGGATTGCATTTAGAGCGGAACCATCGGCACCCACCACCCCCGCCATCGATATCGACAAATGGCTTTTCAACCGTGCGGATAAAACGAACGTCAATCTCACGCGATCTATTTCCGCGTTTCTCGCGGCTCGAGCAAAGTAAATGGGAAATCAGAACTTTTTTCGATAGTCCATTTCAAGCATGAACGAGATACGGCGACAAGAAACAATGCAACTGTGCGTAACGTCCGAACAGAGAGCCAGCCGACAGATAAACAAGAGGAACGCGAAATACTCGGCAATTTCCCCGCATGACGAACTAATATCCTATGTCGTTCCTTTTTATCTCGATCGGGGAATGCGCGAACATGTACGAGAGATTCGAGAGGGAATTGCTCTAGGCTACGGGTAACAGACTTTTTCCGTGTGTTACCTTTACCTCCTTCGAGCGAAATCAGAGAGAAGCTTATCTTACGTGAATTTTGTCGATTAAACCGTTCTGTTCCAATGGTAAAGTTACGAAGGGGCAATTTTTGCGAATCTGAGCTAAATACGTGATTTCGTGACGTTGCAAATCAGTGCAAAATTTTGCATTAATCGACGAAGTGGTTTTCTTCGAAAATAATCAAAGACAGACAGACAATCGTGCGTTGAATATCAACACGAGTAACACCGATAACAATCCACGAGCGAAGATTGCACAATTGAATTATCCTATTCACGATTCAGAATCGTATAGATAATATTAAACGCCTGTTCAAATTAATCTAATTTGAAAAAGTAGACCGCACAACAATGCGTTTAATTAAATCGCTCCTTCATTTCCGAAACGCTCTCGAAGCGCAGATTAAATCACGGACTGCATAAATCATTCGTTGGTCGCGATATCGGACGGTGCGCAGACCCAAAAATTCCGGGCGGCACGAGTGAAATATCTGCCCGCAAAATACGTAGAGAGGAAACCGATGGGTTTTTTGTTTTCCAAACAGAATTCGAAGAAGATCCAAGCGATGATATAGAAATTCTCCCCGTAAATGTTCCAATAATCCGGCGTCCCGATATGCTTCTCAGCAACACCGCAAGACAGATTATGCAAGACCGACCTCTCGTTATGCTTGTGTTAGGATCCTCGGAACTGGCAGCACGCTCACGCCATTTGCCATTAATCTTGTCCATTGTTCCCCGCCGGTGCGAAACTCCTGGATTCTGGAACGCCCGCGCATTATTCCCCCGTGCCGTCCTCGCCTCGCTCTTGTCCCCCTGCGCGCCTGCACAATCGCGCCCCAACTTCCACAGGAGGAGCGTCGCGAAATTCGACGACGAGAGGACCCTTGAAAAATTAGAAGAAATCGTTCTGCCTTCGACGGACTACTCGAACTACGTTCACAGACTGTTGAACGACGTTTCACAAGTACTTAGAACCGATATAGCAATGGATGTCTACAGGATCTTCTCGAGAAAAATATGGGATTTCTGACCATTTCAAGAAGAGATTTAAGAAGACCGTTTCTCTCGGGAATACCGTATGCAACGTGCCTGAAGAATAGGGAAATTTTTATTTCACCGAAGAATTTTAATTAGAAATCGATCTAACGGTTTGAGAAACTTGGCTGTACGAAAATTTTCAAGGAGAAGACACCTCATAAGTCAGACATCGACTATAGTCTACACCTTCTACTTATCGGTGTCTCTCTTTCGTCACCAATTCGTCAAATTCGCTAAAACAACGAGATTACATATGTACGATTTCTAAAAATGTAACGAACCAGTAGGAAAACACTCAGAGTCTATCTAGCAGAAACCACGGAACGAGACAGACATCGGAGATTAGACACACTCGTGATACACAGGAGAAGCATGCTACATAGATATACGCGAATATACATATCGAGATAAATCCCTAGACGTTACACATATTCATAAACTTCTTGAAGTGTCAAGTTCACTTACGCACGAAACGAGATTTCATCTAACCCATCGCCCAAGTAGCTCTGATATCGTTAATTTAACACGAGAGCACCGTCTCGCTTAATCGGCGCTGCAAGACGCACGCGACAGTTCAGAAGAATGACGTTACTCGAAGATCGAAGCAGAAGGAAGGAGGGGAAGTTGGCGACAATCATGCTTGATAATTACGTGCCTCTATAGCGAAGTTCAAGCTGATCTCCGCCACAGACAAGAATTCTAATTCCGTGAAGCAACCGCTACCTGTTCGATGACGAAACAGCCCCTGGCGCAACCGGCGAACCGCAGTCTCGTGCAAAAGCGGTCGCGTGCAAGTCAAATCAAAGTTTCCCTCTAACCCGATGCTACCTCATCGGGAAATATCCTTTTCCACCCCTCACGCCCGCCCCGGAACTTGCTGCAGGAAGTTCACTCTCAACGGACACGAGCGTCGCGAATTAATTACGTCGTCGGTTTGGATACGGGAACGAAACTATGCCCGCCCCGGGAACATTGAAACGAAATAAATTTTCGTTCGCGGGGAAGATCGAACGATTCGCGAGAGAAGAGAGAAATACGGGTTCCACCGTGATAGCGATCTATAAAGGTGAAAAACGCGGCAGCCTCACGATCGGACAATGTGATTAATTCGAGCTCACGTAGAGCTCGAACACGGAACAACCGTGGACTACTACGTACTCGTTGTATCGTCACGTCATATCGACATTAACGTCCCATTCGAAGCGATAAAGGTTATTACCCCACTTGCTCGATCTAACGAGCGTCGAAGAGATCCCAAGTCCGAGGTTAACGTTATTAAATTTCCCCGACGATTTAACGATCGCCGGTGTCTTCCGCGAACGGGGAGGAATAGAATGGGTGAAAGGAAATCGAGGAACTGGCCGAGGAAGCACGAGACGATGTTATGTCTTTTTAACGTGGCTATGAAAGGCTCGTTTTCCGTGTAACGAGGTCGTCTATCAAGGTGGACGTTTCGCTCGGTTGGAACGCTTACAAGGGTCCATTTAAAAACGCGATGTTACTGTTACGGGGGAAAGGAGTTCGTACGGACTTACATAAAACTATTGTCACCCCGGAACTTTCGAAAGGAAGAACGAAGAGAGGGAAAAAACGAAGAAGAAGAAGAAGAAGGTAGCAGCGGAGTTGTAAAAGATGTGTAACAACGATTCCGAGTAATTTCCTTCAAAGGAAATTCCTCTGGCGATAGCTAAAGGAATACCTAAAGGAATACCGGTGGTACGGAGAGAGCAACGAAAGGGCAGCAAAACGAAGTCTTACATACCACGAATTATTTCACGAACAAACCGAGGAGGAACGGGCACAAGAGCAAGTTCAACAAGAGCGAATTCTAACGTCGGCGAAGTAACGACCCGAGGATGTATCGGGTTTGTTAGGAACCGGTACGTATTGCACTTGTATCGTGGTCCCGTAGTGAAAACAGTAATCAAAGTTTGGTCGGCGAAGGCAAAGCTACCCCAAACCGACGAGCGCGTTTAAGGGGGTTCTTCCCTTCGCATCGGTAACTTCTGCTTACCCGTCCTTCCACGCGTGCTTCCGGATATCCGTGCGTGCGTGGGTGCAACGCACCGTGTAATTTGCCAGAGTACAGTACATACCGATAACATCGTCAACTTGATGTCCAACGCGCCGCCGTTCAAGTTACACCCGGCGGCTAAAATTGCCTGGACAGGAACACGTTGTAAACCGAGGCGGAGAGACAGAGGTGGTGAGGATGAAAGCGGGGCGATGTTAATTTGTCGTTAGGGAATGCGTTTTGTCTGACGATATTCGAGCCGGCCTGTCTAAATGCCTCGTAATGCACAGCACTGGATACTGTGTAGTACAATGCTCCCGGCTTAACACACTGTTACGCCAAGTCTAACTTTCGGGTGAAGTGAAGTCGAAATGACCTCGACTACAGAGTGGTCCACATGGAAAATTATTCAGACGAATCAGTTGGATAATGGTGTGCTACGTGGTACCGTGGTTATCTTCAGTTCACGTTGCTCGGGATAGTCTTTTGAAGTGTGTTACAGTGTAATTGTAGTTGATAACAGGTTACGAATTCATTGGTAAAATACGGTGAAGTATTGTTAATAACTTTCGCGTGGAGTGTTTCGATAATCTTGAGTAAATTTAGAAAGATTTTGGTTGGTTGAATGGAAGCTTCGAAATGTTAAGAGAATAATAATTGACAATGTTGATATTTTTATTAATAAATATATAGAGCTATGAAACCAAGAAGCATCGTACAACTTTAATAGACAATGTTTCTTTAATTCCCTATAACTCTTGAATAAATCACTTTCAGACACGAGTTCGTACGATCTCTATTCATCTATTTGACCTCTTGAATACACCGCGTCAGTTCAGCGTCAACCTGTTAAACCACCCTATAACATTACCATTACTACCGCAAATAGAGCTAATACGATTTAAAGTGACGATTCTTTCGGGCAGAATAAACAAACCACACCCCACCAATGATACCACAAATACTCCACCCTACACCGGTCAAAGATAACACACTCTCATCCCCCGATTATTCCAGTCTATGGAAGACAAATACATCCTGTGGACGCGTTAGATACGTAACAATCGATCACGGGCCAAACAGAAAGGGCAGAGCAGGGTGCATCACTTTTGTTCTGTTTGCAGAAAACCAGTGGGGAGGGAGAAAGTGAGCCAACGAAATCGAAGTTTCGCGAAGGCGAAGTCAGCCCCAGGGCTGACCTGGGTAACGACCCTTACGGGGATGGCCCCAGGTCTGGCATTAGTAAGCTGGCTGCTTCCTATAGCATAGCCACTAACTGCTACCCGGTCTTAATGGACCGTTTTACCCCGACCAACCGAGCGACCCACCACCGTCAGATTACAAGCCTGACCGCCGTGGCTACACTCGCTTAAACCACCCCTAGCTCTTCTCCAGTGTGCCCCGTGTCACCCCTCGTCCGCCCTCTCCCAGCTCTCCTGACCGTGGAGCAGTCTGATTGTCGGTACAGTAATGAACGCGGCTCAGACGACGACGAAACTGGAGGCCAGGCAGCCTCTTCTTCAACCATGGCCGCCGCTAATTGTTACAGCTCTCTCTCACGTTTGGATCCACGCGATGCAATCGCCACCGTTATCTCCTCGCTGCACTAACTCCGCGCCAAGATATTCGGCTTAACGCGAGAACAATCTCCGCCGGGACACAATTCGCACGTCCTCGGATTCGACGTCGATTCTCGGCCCGGCTTCACAGAGGTGAATTGCTCGCGAACAATTTGCATGGAGAACACGGCAGACACGTGATGGAAAAGAAACGAGCAAGTTGGAACAAACGAGGAACGTCGTCTCTGGCGTCAAAATTGAACGTGAATTGGTATACTTGGAGGAATAATTTCGATTTGGAAAGCAATATTTTTTAGGTAAATTTGACGGACCTGCGAGTGTTCTTTTTTTTTGGTGAATGTGGAAACGTGTGTATCGACGTTGGGGAAGATAACGTGGGAATATGTACGAGAGATTTATGGAAAATTGTGACGTCTAACCTAGGAAAAATCATCGCGACGAAGTAGAGAATTTCTTTAAGGTACGAAGTAAAAGTATACCGCGTTCGTCGTGATAATTCCGCGGGCGGAATCGCGATCATTGTCCACGGCAAACAGAACGACGAAGGCATTTAAAATCGTGGAAGCGTTATTATCATTGAAGTTACGTTAATGAGGGGACCCCGTCCATTGTTTATGAAGCACCTGACGATTCACTAATGAATTGCAAGAATAAGGGATGGTGAAAGAATAGCTCGTGATGGGGAGGCTCACGGTGGTGCATGAATGAACGTGTAAGCGTCAGTAACTCTATAGATTCCCATCAAGTCTCCTCGCTTCGTTGCGTGAGAGGTTAAAGACGAAGAAGGGGGGCGAAGAAATGAAAAAAAGAAAAAATCCAGCCACTAAATTAAAATAAAAAATTCGCTGTTCGAATCACTACGTTCAAAATTTTCCGTCGAAAACTCTAAAGTTTCAGTTCACGAAGGAAATCACAGAGGTAACGATCCTTCTCTACTGCCGGCTGGTCGTTTGCAAATCGTTCTTCAAGCGTTACCCAAATTCGTACTCGGCTCACGTTTCGTCAGAAGACACTGGTGCACAGAGAGATTAAAGGTGGCATATTCCTGAGCAGAAGAATATTCCGCAAGGCTGCCAGCTACCTCGTTGCCCAATTGCTCGATGAAACTCGCGAAGAAACCTCAGGTACCCTCTCGAAACTTCCAGAGAACGTAAGCGCTCTCTCTCTCTCTTTCTCTCTCGATTGTCGGATGAAAAGCAAAACCTCTTTTTCAATTTGGGACCGAATTAACAGGTACTGATACTCGAGGAGGCTATCATCGACCTCTGTGCGAAACGTTTGATCTCGTTAACGAGGAAACTCGAGCGCAAGGAGCGCCTTAGAGACGACCGTGTACATCCCGAGCTGCTTCGATTCGAATAAAACTGTGATGACGCGGTGCACGACCATCCGATCATCCCTGAACGGTCTCACGGGTCGAATGATCGAGGGAGTTTGTCACGTCTCTGCGATCAAACACGCTAACAGAGCGGCACAGGTGTGAGAGGAAAAGTAACGAACGTTTCGGAGATAGATCTAGACGACTGCTGAGGATTTTCCGACGATTAATCGTTAATTCAAACGATACAATTTTAGGGATTTTTGTAGATTCTCGCTCGAGACAATGGAAGAAACTCGGGAGAGCAAAATGACTCCTTCGGCTAACTTTATAATATGGCTCTACGTGATTTATGGTATATTGCACTTGCTGGTATTTTTATTCGACTATTTTTTATGGAGGGTTAATTGTCGAAGTAATTCAGAATTGTACTGTCACGATGTATGTATGTAAATTTTAGTTGTTACTGCGAATGAAATCGTAGATAAAGAGAAAAAATTGTCGTTCGTTTCTTACGAATAGAATTGTGAGAAAGTAACGTTAAAGCGATTTAGACACGCGTTGCGTTCCTTTCGAAAAAGTGAAGTTTCTTGTTCAAAAGCCGAGAAGAATATGTCCAACGAACGGAATGGAGGCGAATATAAGAAGAATGCGAAGTCCTCTCCAGACCAACCTGTCCCAATCGGTTGACGTTGAAAGAATCTATGCAGTTCATTTCGTTCTAGACAAGAAATTGTATTTTCTACGTTCGATCGAATCACCCACCCTTTGCCGGAAAACACGAATTGAACGAACCAATGTAAAATACCGAACTGTGCACGAAAAGCAAAACATGTCTATTTACAGAAACAACAACGATGAAAATGTATAAAAATCTGGTACAAAAAATATTTCGTACAACATCCGCACGAAAAGAGCGAATGTACCTTGATAATACCGCAAATTGATATTGAAAGGAAGCCTCGGAACGGGAATTTAAATAACAATTTCGCATTAGCCTTTAATACAAAATCTCATTCCCGGTAATGCGTGGTCACCGACAAGTTACATATTTCAGCGTCCAACGCAGCCCCAAAAAACCATTATTTCACTCATCCGTCCACCCCTCGTCATTCGTCGATGTTGTGTAGACCACCGTTGTCCTATGTTACGCATCACGAACACACACACGGGCCATCGTACGAGCATTCATGCGTAGCAGTAACGTATGGCACCGACGAAACCACCCCATCAGCACTGGAAGCTTTTTCGTAGTACAATAAAATTTCACGGCTAAGCTGACTCTTATTAGATCCCAGAGAAGTGCCCCTTCGTCTTATTTTCGACGTAAATCCCTGGCAACCCCCCTTGGATTTTTTTTTTCTTTTTTTATTCACCACCTCGCCGAACATTCGGACTTAGTCGCTTCGGATTGATTGAAATCGAACGAAAATTCTTCCGCCTTCGAGTGAAAGATAAGCAAAGCTTGCCGAGAATTTTCAACGAATTTTCAACCCTCTTAATCCCTTGCCGTACGATAACGAGTCGTGAGAAAGATTTTGGTCAAGATTTGACAAAAACAGTTACATCGGTAAGAAAACTTAACTTTAATTGCAATTGTACGATGCTCGCGACACGAAAATTGTTTGATCTCAAACGCGAGTGGTATCGTTGCGTTCCCGACAAATTAATACCGGAAAGGCGAAATTCTAATAGTTGGTGTGGGGATGGTGAATAACGTGTCCCTTGGTCGGAATGTTTTTAAATCATGTATTTTGTAGTTGTGCGTTCGAATATATTCCCTTGGTGTGTGTTGATTGATTGGAAGTCGAAGGTGGTGGAAGGAAGGAATCGAAAATCGCGGATATGTTATTGGATACAGTATATGCTCCACAAGTGTCAGTCCGCAAGGAACCTAAACCTGACACTTGTAGAGTGAGGGACTACGTTTTCGAGCCTCGCGCACGCCATTGTAGTTTGCCGAACGTAGACAAGGACAGCGAATGAAAGATAAGCATGAAACGTGAGTCAAGTCAACCAAGCGATTGAAATATCAACTTTTTTAATTTTACGTTTTTTTATCCCGAAATTTTTCTTAACATATTGATGAGATTTTTCTGATGAAAATGACATAAAACACGACATAATTTGAACCACATTTACTTATTAACACGTTCACTGTCACGCCAGATTTACAGGTTGCTGTCAGGCGGCCACAAGAAAATACATTTTAAGCATAGGATTATAGTATTATGCTTTATAATTTTTTTTTTTTCAATTGAAAATAATGTCTAGCTAGCTATGACGTTTAAAATATTTAGTTGACAACATTTATTTTATTTTAATTATTCTAAACATTTGAGGCACTCCAGTCACTGATGACCATCGAAACAATCTAATGTTTATACTATGTTAATGTTATACTTATTGAGTGATTAATTTAATTTCATAATATATCGCTTTGGATGAATTACAAAAACAAACGTCCACGTAAAAAAAAAAAAATATATAGGGTCGATTCCACAAGTGTCAGTAAAATGTAGGGTCGATAGCAGCAGAAAAGCTGATAAACAATGTACACATTATCACATGTCGAATGTAGAGGGAGAGCCACCGTTTGGTTGCCAATTGTTTATCACACAGTCGGCCTAGCTCCACGTAAAAAAAAAAAATGTAGGGTCGATTCCACAAGTGTCAGTAAAATGTAGGGTCGATCTAGTGGAATGGACCCTACATTTTACTGATACTTGTGGAATCGACCCTACATGTTTTTTTTTTTTTACGTGGAGGTAGGCCGACTCTATGTGATAAACAATTGGCAACCAAACGGTGGCTCTCCCTCTACATTCGACGGATAATGTGTACACTAAAATTCAAAAATTCTCGTATAAATTCCGAAAATAGATTATTAATTACGGTAAACTACTGAGACGGTTTAATTTAGGGTGGGCATAGTGCACTCGTTCCAAATCAGCTCTCAATATACAATAATAAATCAACTAACTACTTAATATGCAATTCATGCAAATTTCTTGGATGGTAAATTATTAGGAAACAAAATTCAATATCAGAGAAAATATATGAAAAATACTGAAAGATTGTTATTAATTGTTATGCTGTAACGAAAAAGCAACCTCTCAAAGTCTTTTCAATATCCTATTCGACAAGTCTGAAGAACAACGATGACTAAAATTCAAATGTTTATTTCCCTAAACCTTCAAAATAATTTCGAAATATCTTATTCGAAGCGGAGTATTCCAAGTCAGTATCGATAATTGAAGAAATTATTTGATTGTATTTAAAAGAACCGAAAGGAGAATATTTAAAGTCTGATATTAAATGTCTAGCAAGTACCAGTAATTGGTAAAATGATTTATATTTCTTTTAAAAGCTGGTAGTGTATTATTTTTGTTTTAATTGTGCTGGGATTTGTTGGTTTGTTAAGGGAGGATAATAGCGAATAACGTGTGAAATTTGAAAATGAGAGTAAATAGGAACGATTGGATAACGAAATTGGGAGAGTTAGAGAGAATGTGTGAACAGACGAGAAGAAGAGAGGTAAATGATCCAACATGAGAATGTAAGTGTATATTTTTCGGTAATTACTTTATAATTGCTTTATAATTACTTTATAATTACCGATTAGTGGAGAATATTGTTTACATGCAATGGAAGTTTACTGGTGATGTTTATAATTTCGAAAATTCAGGTAGAATTGTAAATATACTGTATCGTAATTCGAATTTAAGTAAATTAGGTTGAACTGCAGTACACAGACGTTACTTTAGCTTGAAATAAATTCGAAACATAGAATTCACAGAGAAAACACTGCGAAACAGCAAAACGTAAACGTTACAATTGTTATAACATGTAAGCAAAAATTTCAGAATTAATTATACGAGTATTTCTCATAAGATTACCGTTACAAGAATATTTCACGTTTATTAATAATTTTATAAGAATTAGGAATATTAATTCACTTTGTTAAAATGCAAAAACTAATAATTTTACAGCAAGTGTTAAGAATTAGGAGCAGCATTCGTTACAAGTTCCACAAGGATACTGAAAGAAAAATTTCAAATTAATTTCAATTGCTATTACGAAAAAGCAACCTCTCAAAGTAATTTCAATATCCTATTCGACAAGTCTGAAGAACAACGATGACTAAAATTCAAATGTTTATTTCCCTAAACCTTCAAAATAATTTCGAAATATTTTATTCGAAGCGGAGTATTCCAAGTCAGTATCGATAATTGAAGAAATTATTTGATTGTATTTAAAAGAACCGAAAGGAGAATATTTAAAGTCTGATATTAAATGTCTAGCAAGTACCAGTGTTCCGTCCGATACGGAACACCGTAATTAAAGATTCTCGAAGGTTAGTTTATGACATGGACGTGACAGACAGTTTATTTTCGTGTTTATTTTTCGTTAATAGTTTCAGAGTCTTATTTTTTCTATAACCGGCAATTTGTGCCTTCGCGATAGTAAAGGTATTTTTAATCATTTCGAGTTTTTACTCAATAGCTTTAGAATTTCGTTTCGTTCGTCTTAATAACCGACCAGGTCATAAACTCGGTATTTCCGAAAGGTCGGCTAAAACATGTGTATAACGGTCCTTGTAGTTAAGAGTCGACCTGGAGGAATTTTCCGCGACCCATCGAACCTTCGAGAAACCCCACCCATACTTAGACAGTGCCCTCACCCCCGCTCTGAGAAGGGCAGGCTAAAGGGCGTTACTTAAATTTTAAGGACTTCGTAGTCGACCACTCAAGTATTCACTTCGTAGCTTACCACACACGTATTCACATCACAACATCATACTCAACTGTACACTTGGTGCATTCACACAAAAATACATTTCGTATCATTCGATAAACAAAATACAGTCCACTTTCCACACATTCGACTGGGACTTCAACGAGTGAAGTTCCTCCGCGTCGTTTAATCGTCGCCAATAAACTGTCGACGCTGCGAGGCACATACAACCAGTAATTGGTAAAATGATTTATATATGTTTTAAAAGGAAAATTTCTAATAGGTATTAGTTAAAATGAATTGTTATTCAGTCTATTGTATTGAAATTCTAATTGATTCTAATGTATACAAGTGTTACAAGAAGGCTGAGTGTGTACAGGGTGGACATAGGCTAGCTGGTAGCCCCCGACCACTCTATTCACATCTCAGAACCTTCAGGTCAAAATACGCCGCGAAGTGTCTAGGGCCCAGTATAAAAGGTGACTAAGTTCGCGGGACATCGGCGGGTCCTTATATACCTTCGGTACCCTCTCCCCAAAGTCATTAGCAAAAACGTCGGTTAGGTCAGGCGGGAAATTTTCGTGGGAGATTTACGCGGGAGATTTCCGTTATCGTAACACGGTATAATTTATCAATTTTCACAATTTAGTTAAAAATTTATACTTTTGACAGTTTGTTATAACATTGCACATAACAATTTATACGTTTTTACAATATTCTTCAATGGAAACATAGGTTTTAGCGTTCTCGTTACTTACTCGTGGTTAAATTAATTTCGTAGGGATTAAAAATCAGGTTGACCTGTGGTCGTAGATTAAAAATAACCATAGTACAGCTAAATTTATCGTGATAAATAATTCCTTTTATAGGAATGAAAAATTTATTCAACGTTTGCTTGTTATAATATCGTGAAATGAATTATTTGTGCAGTTCTGTGCATTTTCTGTGCAGTTCAACCTAATTAATCAACCAACATTGCGAGACAGTATACTGTAACAAGTAGTAACAAGCAAACGTTGAATAAATTCCTAATTCGTATTAAAAAAATTATTTAACACAATAATTTCAGCTTTATTATGATTATTCTTGATAAATGACCACAGGTCAACTTGATTTTTAATCGTTATAATCTTTAAATTCAGTGTGAATAGAGAAAATGTGTAATATAATTCATTTCACGATATTATAACAAACAAACGTTGAATACATTTTTGATTCGTAGGAAAAGAATTATTTAACACGATAATTTTAGCTGTACTATGGCTATTTTTAATTTACGACCACAGGTCAACCTGATTTTTAATCCCTACGAAATTAATTTAACCACGAGTAAGTAACGAGAACGCTAAAACCTATGTTTCCATTGAAGAATATTGTAAAAACGTATAAATTGTTATATGCAATGTTATAACAAATTGTCGGAAGTATAAATTTATAACAAAATTGTGAAAATTGATAAATTATACCGTGTTACGATATCGGAAATCTCCCGCGAAAATTTCCCGCGAAAATTTCCCGCCTGACCTAACCGACGATTTTGCTAATGACTTTGGGGAGAGGGTACCGCAGGTATATAAGGACCCGCCGATGTCCCGCCAACTTATTCACCCTTTATACTGGGCCCTAGACACTTCGCGGCATATTTTGACCTGAAGGTTCTGAGATGTGAATAGAGTGGTCGGGGGCTACCAGCTAGCCTATGTCCACACTGTACACACTCAGCCTTCTTGTAACACTTGTATACATTAGAATCAATTAGAATTTCAATACAATAGACTGAATAACAATTCATTTTAACTAATACCTATTAGAAATTTTCCTTTTAAAACAAATATAAATCATTTTACCAATTACTGGTACTTGCTAGACATTTAATATCAGACTTTAAATATTCTCCTTTCGGTTCTTTTAAATACAATCAAATAATTTCTTCAATTATCGATACTGACTTGGAATACTCCGCTTCGAATAAAATATTTCGAAATTATTTTGAAGGTTTAGGGAAATAAACATTTGAATTTTAGTCATCCTTGTTCTTCAGACTTGTCGAATAGAATATTGAAGTGACTTTGAGAGGTTGCTTTTTCGTTACAGCATAACAATCAATATGTACTTTTCCCCCAGCAGTTGGAATTAATTTGAAATTTTTCATATATTTTCTCTGATATTGAATTTTGTTTACTAATAATTTACCATCCAAGGAATTTGCATGAATTGCATGTTAAGTAGTTAGTTGATTTATTATTGTATATTGTGAGCTGATTTGGAACGAGTGCACTATGCCCACCCTAAATTAAACCGTCTCAGTAGTTTACCGTAATTAATAATCTATTTTCGGAATTTATACGAGAATTTTTGAATTTTAGTAAATACTAGAGTCAGTGCATCGCGTATTGAAATAATAGCTTCATCCCTAGTTCGTTTATTATTGAATATTTTTACGCGTTTAACTTATGCTTCTCCCCAATTCTCGTCGCGTATTTTATTCAAATTTTCTTATATTCATTCTTTCAATTTTTCACTCGCGTTCTACGAAAGTTTAGTTCAATAATAATATTGAAAATAATATAAATTCGCGGTTTCTCCCTTTCTGAATAAAACTGAAATAAATCGCGTTTCGAAGTACTTTTCGCCTTGTCCATTCCACAGTGATTCACACTTTGTGAGT
>NW_017100218.1:1334887-1344908 GCF_001263275.1 Habropoda laboriosa
ATATTTTTCTATTATGATTTGTCGAGCCGTGTAATCTCGTAAAGGAAACCGACTGGTGTAGCGTTACACGCTTGACTGACTGCCAGCGAAATAACATGGGTGCAGCAATGACGCAGCCCTAGGCGTAGGACCATCTACACCGTCACTTGTAGAATCCGAACTTACTGACTCTTGTAGAGAATTTACTGTATTAGGAAAAGTAGCGTAATGGCTTGCAAAGGTTTAAATAATTTGGGGAAAACCCGGAAAGGGGAAAGGGATAGTAAACATGACCAGGATACGTCTTGAACTTCTTTGTGGTAGGAAAGGAATTTGTTAGGGGCTAGGAAGAAGGTTGGAAAGGAATGTTTAATTGGTTTATGGCTCTTTACTGGTCGGTGGGCTTCCCGACCGGACAGCAATTTTCGGTTTAATTTGTGAAACTGAAGATTGCCAAATTTAATTGATCTACGATACATCGGCTTTCCTTACTTGATATAGTGCTAAAACAGTAAAAACAAACGCTTAGACGCCCAGTCAGAAAAATAAAATCATCCGTCAAGGGATTAATTAAGGAATTCTTTCGAACGCGACAAGTGGTTAACGCTTGGACGAATATACGAAACGATTCTTGAATTACTTCGTTCAGAATATTGGATTCATCGTCTAAGCCGGGTCTCGAAACAACGATCCGCGAGAATGAACGAAGCCAGCCGGTGTTTAACGATATTCTACTTTTCTCCTCGAACTCAGGGAGAGGACACTTTAGCTGTGGCGAGTTTGCACGCAAAGCAAACCCACCCCCCGGTGGAACAATCGAGTGGAACAAAGAACGCTATAATTCGGCGCACGTCGAAAAGCGGTTTTCATCTCGAGATTCTCATTGCTCAGTCAAGAGTTCGAAGGAATTATTGCCCGGGAGCAGGGTCGACGGGGCATTTACGACGAAAGGGGCTGAATGCACCCCGCTTTTGATGTGCGAAATTCGAAAATTTCGGGGACCAAGATAAATACGCGCTGTTCTCTCTCTCTCTCTCCTCTTGCCAAGAGGATTTTGTTCGATAGGAAAGCGCCGGTGAGAAATAATAGAGGGTCAGCTGCGCGGGGCGGATGTCATTACCAGTCGCCGGCATAAAAAGCTGTCTCTCGTAGAACAGTGTGCTGCAATTAGCACAGCATCATACAGTACAATTCCTGTGTCAGCGCAACAGCAAAACATCCGATATTTCTCGTACCCCCGCCGCGTGTCCACGGTTCGCGCTTAAAAATTTTATCCGTTTTTTATTGTCGCCAACGGCACACCGCGTACAGCAAACACTGCACGCCCTTCGATTTAGCCGATTTTCCAGTAACACAGGAAACGTGTAAAACGAACTTCGCGCGTTACTTTGGATCGTACGAATTTTTTAACGTTATCTTCGGTGCATCCAGAGTGACAAATTGATCGCTCACAGGTTGAATTTTGTGTACCAAGTTGAACGCGTGTTTAGCCCTTTACAGCGACAATTACATTTCGTTTAATTTGGAAGCACAGTTGGAGCAAAAATGGAAATTTAATAAATATGCAATTCTTATTTTGTCACATTTAAATGACAATGTGCACCAAAAGTGTGGCTCGTTGTGAAAATGAGGTCGATTAACAAAAAAAAATTGGTAATTTTTCTCTTTTCAAAAGTTTCACTGGGAAAGTGCGGTGAGATTGTTGATCGATCGAATGAAAAACTGCACAGCGTGCAAGGAGTTGAAACGAGTGATGTATCGTTGCATTAAGTGGTTATACGAATGTTTCCTGTTGTTCCGTACGGAACAACGGTTTCCAAAAAAAACCATAAACCGGCCCTGACCGAGCCTCGACGCAGAGGATTATCGGGACCGTCAGACAAGCGTACCCCCGTAAAACGTTTACCGATCCATTGTACCAATTTTCTAATTAGCAAACTAGTCTTTTCCTTCTCTGATATCCGATTTCCTCTCCTACTGGGATTTTCCAAAACGCTAGCCGCCTCGAACCTCCATCCCCACTTTTACCCTTTTCCTATCCTCTTGCAAGTATCCTAAGACCAATCACCGAATTTCCACCGTTTCAATATTCTACCCCCAGATTTGAACTCCGCCTACACCAACTCTCATTTTCCTGTACTCCTCCAATTTGCGAGTCAGTCTTCCTCAGAACACCAAACCATACATACGAAAACACGATCAGCCGAGTCTGTTCTAGAATCACAAGCTGTTCGATTGTCCTCGGATCCTCGTTAGTTCTCAATATACCACATTCTATTCGTCGTGATCCAAGTCCCGTATCCGTGGACCGATACGACACCACAGTAATCCACACTTATTCTAATATATATACTTTAATAATGTAAGCGTGTAATTCAATGAAACTCCAACAATTCAAAATCTGTTAAAATCAAAATGAATTTGAAATTAATTCAATATCTATCAAATTAATTTAAAATTGACAAAAATCGCTTGAAATTTACCCAGAGAACCTCTCAAAACCCCAATCAGAACATACACCGACCCAATATATACCCACGCACCACCACAAAATAAGGAGTTCAAAAAAGACACTTCACGAGGACAAGAAAAACCAAAAGACACATCTCAAGTATCATTCCTTACCTCCGGAAACGATCGTAAGGAAAAACACTGTACGATACGCGGTGTCGAAACATCAGAGTGAAGAGTTACGACCTTCACTAACACACTGTCTTTAGTAAAGTAGATCGCGTTGCATCGCGAACTCGTGCAAAAACACAAGCCGAGACTTGTAGTTTACTAGCAAATTAAATAAACTTGTACTCCGGATTCTCGTTAGTTCTTAATATAAAACATTCTATTCGTCGTGGTCCAAGTCCCGTATTCGTGGACCGATACGACACCACAGCTGTATTAATAAAACGTTCAGTCCTTAATGTACTAGCAAATGTGCATATATATTCGTCAAATTCACATTTGAACCGCAACAAAAATTAAAAGTAAAACACGAGAGGGAGTATCTCTGGTCGTTGATGATGGATGCTAAAAGGCACACTGTACGACGAAAGTTTCATGCGTTTTCCTCTCTCTCTCTCTCTCTCTCTCTATTTTTTCCCCTTTTTTTCTCTCCTTTTCAATCCATGCTGCTACGCTAGGCAAAAACGTGACCACAGGAACATGAAAGTCTTAATGAGCTCTCTCGCTAACGAGGAACGAGTTTGTTCAGGTGAACATCCGTTCCTTGTCGTCGGCGTGTACCACCAACGCTAGCCTCGTTGAAAAGCAGCTTTTCTGGGATCGACGTAATTCAGCGTTAACGTGATCACCGCTCACAATATATTCCGCTAATCGCGTCAGACCGAATCAACCTCGAATACGCTTTCCCATTTCAACGAGGAAATATTATGTTGCGCAAAAGCTACCCGAGAGGTTCATTGTAGTAATCAGCTTTATTTCGCAATGTTGCCTGCTCGTGCCGTGACCAGCTGAATTATTCGTTAATACGCCGGTTGGAAAAAATGAAAATTCGATTTTTTCACCCCCCGAGAAGTGGAATTCTCGTTCAAAAAGATCCGTATCCCTTTTTTACGTTCTTTCACTTTCGTTGATGTACGAGTTAAGCAAAACAAAATTCGATTTTTTGACCCCCTGAGACCTCAACAAGTGGAATTCTGATTTTCAGGGTTAAAGAAATTGATATCCTCTTTGTTCAATTCGTTTGTTCAAAATGTAGCGACTGTGCGATCGCCTGAACTTTTTGCTCTTAACCTTTTTTGTGTTCTGGTTGTCTCGTTGGCGCGTTGCCCCGTTCAGCCCTCGCATTTCCCCTTCCCTGGTCGCGTTTGGGTCCCTTGACGGGGGTCAGTTCTGGGTGGGAGGCCCAGACTCCCACTCACGTTCGGGCCTTGGTCACCGCCCACCGCCAACCACTCACCCTCGAGGAGAGGGTGTTTTGCGTGAGGTACGCGTCACCTGGGCTTATGGGACAAACCCAGGGTAACGGTACCGCTCGCTCGCGAGAACGTGCCTGAAGAGATGCACGAAGAAACCTCCAAATTCTCCGCTTTTATGAGAGGTTTGGAGCCCTCCTGACAATAAGGAATAATTAACGAACGAAAACATTAAACGCGTGTTCAAACCTTAATCTGAAAAATAGCAGAGAGTCGCGTCCGTATCGTAAACCTGGTCTAAACTTAAATATCCTTAACTCCTTTTCACTGAAAAGATCCTCCTTTTCGCCGAAGAAAAACAGCAAATTCGATTTTTTCACCCCTTAAGACTCCAAGAAGTGGAATTCTGGTTTTCAGGGTCAAAGAAATTGATATCTTCGTTTTTATATTTGTTCACTTTCACTAATATACGAGTTAAATGAAAAAATTCAATTTTTTGACCCTTTAAGACCCCAAGAAGTGTGTTTAATCCTCGACAGGTATGTCAGCCGCCCGACCCTTAGATTTCTTAGTATGTAGTTCTATTGTATATATTTTTCGCCTTCGCTCGTTTCGTAGCAGCGATAATTTTCTGACGCCACGGCAATCGTAGTCTTTCAATCTAAGAACTTGCTTTTACCTTTCATTGCCCTGTTTTCGACTTAGAATCTTCGCCCCTTTTTTAACCTGTACATTTTTGCATTCATATGGTCACCAGAGCCGAAGCACGTCTTGACGTTATTGTCTGCTACGGTCATTGTTCGAGGCACTCGGAATTTCCGCGTGCGTCACTCAAGGGTACGCTTGGTACCTGAGAGTGACCTATGGTCTGGGGGGTGGCATTTTCGTGTACCTCACCCCCGCGATGCGTCCTCATACCGAGGTGTCGTGGGACCTTTCGCGGAAGGGAACATTAGAATCCATCTGACCACACCAAGAGTCGAGTCACTAGAAGTTTAGACCATTAGTAATAGTTGTTGTCCTCCGTCATAAGGAGGTGGTCCTTCGAAAACGAACCATTAGACTTACTTAGCACTCCACGTGCAAAAATCGACAAGGCTCGAAAAGGTTGATTGCAACGAAACACGGGCACATCACAAAACAAAGTGGAACTCTGGTTTTCTCGTTCAAAAGAACCGCTATCCTTTTTTACATTTTTTCACTACTTATAGAATGGAACTCTGTAGCATAGCGCGGAACTGTTTAAATGAATTTTGCACACGATAGAAAATGAAGAATGAGAAAGAAGCGAGGGTGTTAAGGCGTAAAACTAATTATAAGTAAAACCATTGTGCATATTTCACCTTGTTTGAATGTATAGCGACGATTGCCCCTTTTGTAGTAGGATTAAGAATTTTACCTCGGCCGTGTTAATTTTCATTTACCTTGGCCGAGTCAGGGCAACTAATAAAATATTACCTGCTACGGTTAAGGCATGGGGAAAATCCGACACATGCCACTCGAAGGTACTTGCAGTACCTGAGGGTCACGGCGGCTTCCCCTACCAAATTAAAACCACCAATCAGACATCGTCATTCCCATTTTCACATGTCCGCATTTATTATTTAAGCACGAATTCCTCCAAAGGACGACAGATTCTAAAAAACTATCAGCTATTCAACATAGAAATTATTATCATCAGTCTAACGCGTTTTTCTAATTCAACAGTTGTAGAATAAATTTAAAGTTTAAGTGTTATGTATACTCGTGACATCATTCTTTCACCACCTTCCAGTATCCAATTTCAACAAATATTCAATCGTCATTAACGTTGACGTTTGAAGTGAGCATACGCGAAAGACTCTCTTTCACACTACAAATTGTTAAATTGCTCACGCCTAGACAGAGGGGAAAGGAAGAAATAACAGCAATGATATATTCCCACGTTTTGTTTCTGATGAAAAGTAGTTACAAGCAATCAAGAGGAATGACTAGACATCAGTAGTGGTTCTAGGAGTGTGGGTAATCGTTGCGAACGAGGCAGAGAATCAGTCGACTAATGCTACATATTTCACTCTCTCTCCGGGAGTGATTCGATATGGGAAAGGCAGCATGGACAGACTACCCATCCCACGCTCTCCTTGGGGAAACATAAAAAGAGACCGTCTAGATTTTTTTCTCTAATCGATCGGGGTACAAAGAACCTGTCTGTCTATTCTCTCTCCTACAGCCAATGAACACGCAACTTCCCCTGAGTTCTGGTGAAAAAAAAAAAAGACCCGGGAATTCAGGGTGTCGTGTGTTCCCAAATGGGTGACGGTACAGAATGAAAATGGTTAGATGGAGAAACGATTGACACGAATGTAAAATTCAAAGGAATAATATTATTCCAGTGGATGGATCAAAGCGCAAGTGTAATCCGTTTGTATGCCGCTTTCGCCCCCCCCAGGAAGTTTCGTCAAACGAGTCTGATTTCATCCTGATGTAGCGCCGCTTTAACGGTGGTGGAAGACAATGGGGGGAGGAGGGAAACGGTGGAAACAGGATAGAGAAGAACGAAGCTTTAGACTATCTTGAACCCGCCCCGGTGTTCTACCACGACTACATTAGACGGCTTATCCGCTCATTATGCGGCCCGACGATCGCGCTTATACTACAAACCCTCGACCTTTCCGTTAAGCTCTCCGCTTTTGGATCAACAATCTCCACGTTCTTCCTTCCGTGAAACCCGCGATTAACCCAAACATGATTCTGAATCATGCGCTCCGTCGCGAAATTTTAATTCGACGCGCTAATAGTTCTCAACCCGGCGAGCTTAGTTCTCCCAATAACGGGAGATAGAGAGAGAGCGTGTGAGTGAGAGAGAGAGAGAGAGAGAGAAAGAGAGTAAGTGAAAGATTGAGAGAGTGAGTGAGAGATTGAGAGAGTGAGAAAGTGAGTGAGAGTAAATGAGTGAGAGAGAAAGTGAGAGATTGAGAGAGTGAGAGATTGAGAGATTGAGAGAGTGAGTGAATGAGAGTGAAAGAGAGAGAGAGAGTGAGAGAGAGATTGAGAGAGTGAGAAAGTGAGTGAGAGTAAATGAGAGAGAGAGAGTGAGTGAGAGAGTAAGTGAGAGATTGAGAGAGTGAGAGATTGAGAGGGTGAGAGATTGAGAGAGTGAGTGAACGAGAGTGAAAGAGAGAGAGTAAGTGAGAGATTGAGAGAGTGAAAGAGTGAAATAGTGAGAGAATGAGTGAGAAAGTGAGATAGTGAGAGAGTGAATGAGAGAATAAGTGAGATAGTGACAGAGTGAGAGAGTGAATGAGAGAGTAAGAGAGTGGGTGAGAGAATGAGTAAATGAGTGAGTGAGTGAATGATGGAGAATGTGAGTGTGAGTGAGAGACAGAGATCTCAGCGTTCGCAACACGCGTTAAATTAACGTTTCCACGGTTACAAAGCAACCCGCATATGGCGTTTTCAATGGAGAAAAAATTTCAAAAGGGATTATAATACATTTTAGGTCTCAGAAGTTTACAACGTCCATTCGTTTCCTATCAGAGCGTTCGGTGTTGAATGTCGTTAGAAAGAGTTCCGATTAAAAGCACGACGACTCGGCTGAAATTTATCGCCGTCGGCGATTCTGAATGCATAGATCGATCGAGGGGCGAAAGTAAAAGAAAGGAGGCCCGCTACACGGTGAAAAGACTGCACTTAACGTGCCGGATATATATCGTTCCGCAGGATGGAGTGGAAGTGATATGTGACCACGCTTACCGGCCCGGCTAAACGTACTATTTATTGTTCAGTTGCAGGGCTCCCTTCGAAAATCCACCGACTGTCGCAGACACGCATTTAGCAAGAGTTAGAACTGCTTTCGGATTCTACTGAATTTTTAATGAAAAACCGATACACGTGACTGCAGTTTTCTACCAACTGCCGAATCGATTACTTGATCGATTACCGAAACGATTACGTAACCTAACCTCGACGCGAACATCGAAATATATGTTACTCGATGTTGTTCAGATAACTTGCTTAAGTAACTTGACAAAGTTTTTAATTGAAAATTTCAATTCGAAATTCTAATTCAAATCTAAAATCGAAATTTAAATTTGATACGAGGCTACGTTAAAAAATTGTTACGTCACAGCTTCTACAGTTTGGAAGATGTCAATGTTGGGAGTTCTTAACGAAATTACCTGTAAAAGTTTTTGGATATTTTTGTCGAAATAAGAAAATAGTTTCGATTAAATGGTCGGTGAAAATTAATTTCACGATGTTTTCAAATGAAAAATTTGAAAGTTACGAAAAACGTTTCCGTCAGTAATGGAAGACTCGCCATCTCGCGACAATAGACGCAACTACAGGAATTTTCAAATTAAACTTATTTCCCGCGTAACGAAATGTGTTACGTAAGACAAAAGAAAAGGATCTTAAAGAAATGTATCTTTAATGTTAACTAATATTAACCATTGAAAACTGTGTTTAACGTATAAATAATTGAGAATGTGCGTATTTGTGAAGATATTTTCGTATTTCGACTGTTCGTATAAGAAAGAAAGGACTTACCGATTCCTTGCGTCGTCGGTCCAACAGTTGCAGCAGATTTAACATTGAGACCGTGTGATTCTCCATTACTTTTCACAAATTGCCAATCTTCTCGTAACTTTTTCAACTTTTCCTGGTAAAACAATCACAAAACATACACAACACTAAACACTAAACTAAAAATAAAAATTGTTAACAAACTCCCGCACGCACAGTTCGTTAGTTCGAATAAGACTAAACTGTCAGAGCGCCACCTTTTGAAACAGATTTTTATATGTACTTTTTATGAAGTTGGTAGCCATGCCGTAACGGAATATTTGAATTTTTGAAAATTAAATCTTTCATTTAGAGATTACAAAACGAATAGTAAGAACTTTAAAATTGCGAAAAAAATATTACGATAAAAAGTCGTTGCAATTTATTTTTCACAGAAAATAAAATTCTTTTATTTTATCAAACTGTGTTAAATTGAAAATTTATATTGTCACGTGTAAATGAAAATGAATTTTTATCCTACTTACTTGTAGTTCGACAGAAATAGGTTGTTTTGCAGACTCGCATTCTTTCTCCAAATTGGTGTAATTCTCTAATACATCCTTCACCTCCATTTCTCGATCTTCAACTTTCATCTGTCGTACAAAATATTGGAACGGAATTTTTTACACGATCCTTTATTGCGATAAATTTCCACACTTACCATTACATTGTTAATAACTTCGTTCCGCTCATGTTGGTGTAATTCTCGAGATATATTTATTCTCGTTCGAGTTTCCATGACCCACGCCATAACAACATCTAAAGTACAAATATATTTTTTAAGAGACGCAAGTTTATTTTCAACATATTCCCGATGACTGGAAAGACTCGTATTAGCCTAGAAAAATAATTTAAAACATTTTATTAAATTTTAATCGTTCTATAATTTAGCTATACATGATTTCGATTTGTTTGAAATAAATTCTCATTAATACCTTGTCCATATCAGCAAGTAACGAGTTACATTCATCTTCTCCTGGAAGAATACCATTTTGGTTTATTAAATTCTGTAATGCTCTTTTTCGAGAAGAAAGTTCTTCTTGTCTGGCCTGAAAAATTTGTATTACTTTATATTAACGTAAAGAAACGTTAGTTTGTATTTAATAAGAAAAGAAGCGAAAAGTAAGAGTTCATAGCTATTTATGTCTTGGCACACTTCAGTTTGTGCAGTCATGACATGGAAGATATTATTAGGTCCCGATTCAGTTTATTTAATAACGTTATAGCAGTCATTGCCTCAAGAAAATTCAGATAAAAATTTTAATTCAGCGATACTAAAAACCACTAATTCGTTTTATATATCAAAATTATACAGTGACCTTATAAACTAAACTAATTAGACAAGGTGTTCAAAATACATAAAGTCAATTTCGTGACGTAAATATTAATGTATGATAAATATCTATCTATTCGTGTAAAGTTTTAATTGTTTGAGCAATGCATGAACTTACCTTAATTAAAGACAATCTTATTGATAAGGAAGTTTCATCTGAAGGATTTGCTACTGACACTAATAATGAATTGATTTGTTCCAAAATATTATAAGCACTTTCTAAAATTCTACCTTCGTTATTCACTTTCTTCTCCATAGCAAAATTCCTTTAAGAAAAAAGAGAAAAAGTTATTAT
>NW_017100218.1:1345342-1349510 GCF_001263275.1 Habropoda laboriosa
TAGATTTGGTGGATGATGGTGAATGTAATGTATCTTAAATGAAACTGTCACGCTCCTTTCGGTACTATAATCCTTTGGAACTGATGTTATTTTTTAAAAATAGTAATATTTATAGGAAAATGTGACAAATTATAAATTGTTTCATTGTAATAATTTTGAGTCATTTTTTCACGGTTTCTGCTTGTTAGAACCGAAGATCACCTTGATATATTTATCGTAATGTAAGAAATTGTCCAGAGTTAAAAGAAAATAGAAAATTACGAATTCGCTTCTGAGGATCGCACCTATTCTCAGATTGCAATTAAAACGGTAAAGATATAGTTAACATAATGGTTATACGGCATTTTAGTGAGAATAAATATTAATATGGAATAATTAATATTAACGTTTAAGTACGAAAAGATATAGGAAAATAATTTTTAAACATACTCCAGTTATTGTGGAAATTGAGCTACTTCTTGCAGTAGCCGCTGGAGCAGAAGCAATGGATGCCCTGTGTTCGTTGTGATGTGGTTGTTTCTGCAAATTGTGTTGAACAGACTGATACAGTACAGACGAACTGCTTGTCTCAGCTTCGACCGCAACATGTTTGTCTTTCTCTTCTTTGATTGCCTCTTTCTCACTTGCTTCGAAAAATTTTGATTTTGGTGTCGAAGATGTCTTTGACTGTGGGTCTTCCTTCAACTGTTTTGGCGTTTCTGGTTCCGAATCGTCGTAGGTAAACTGTTCATCTGAAAATTTTATTTTATACTTGACAGAGAGGGAGAGAGAGAGAGAGAGAAAGAGAGTAAGTGAGTGAAAGATTAAGAGAGTGAGAGATTGAGAGAGTGAGTGAACGAGAGTGAAAGAGAGAGAGTGAGTGAGAGATTGAGAGAGTGAGAAAGTGAGTGAGAGTAAATGAGTGAGAGAGAGAGTAAGTGAGAGATTGAAAGAGTGAGAGATTGAGAGGGTGAGAGATTGAGAGAGTGAGTGAACGAGAGTGAAAGAGAGAGAGTGAGTGAGAGAGTGAGTGAGAGATTGAGAGAGTGAGTGAATGAGAGTGAAAGAGAGAGAATAAGTGAGAGATTGAGAGAGTGAGAGAGTGAAATAGTGAGAGAATGAGTGAGAGAGAGAGTAAGTGAGAGATTGAGAGAGTGAGTGAATGAGAGTGAAAGAGAGAGAGTAAGTGAGAGATTGAGAGAGTGAGAGAGTGAAATAGTGAGAGAATGAGTGAGAAAGTGAGATAGTGAGAGAGTGAATGAGAGAATAAGTGAGATAGTGACAGAGTGAGAGAGTGAATGAGAGAGTAAGAGAGTGGGTGAGAGAATGAGTAAATGAGTGAGTGAGTGAATGATGGAGAATGTGAGTGTGAGTGAGAGACAGAGATCTCAGCGTTCGCAACACGCGTTAAATTAACGTTTCCACGGTTACAAAGCAACCCGCATATGGCGTTTTCAATGGAGAAAAAATTTCAAAAGGGATTATAATACATTTTAGGTCTCAGAAGTTTACAACGTCCATTCGTTTCCTATCAGAGCGTTCGGTGTTGAATGTCGTTAGAAAGAGTTCCGATTAAAAGCACGACGACTCGGCTGAAATTTATCGCCGTCGGCGATTCTGAATGCATAGATCGATCGAGGGGCGAAAGTAAAAGAAAGGAGGCCCGCTACACGGTGAAAAGACTGCACTTAACGTGCCGGATATATATCGTTCCGCAGGATGGAGTGGAAGTGATATGTGACCACGCTTACCGGCCCGGCTAAACGTACTATTTATTGTTCAGTTGCAGGGCTCCCTTCGAAAATCCACCGACTGTCGCAGACACGCATTTAGCAAGAGTTAGAACTGCTTTCGGATTCTACTGAATTTTTAATGAAAAACCGATACACGTGACTGCAGTTTTCTACCAACTGCCGAATCGATTACTTGATCGATTACCGAAACGATTACGTAACCTAACCTCGACGCGAACATCGAAATATATGTTACTCGATGTTGTTCAGATAACTTGCTTAAGTAACTTGACAAAGTTTTTAATTGAAAATTTCAATTCGAAATTCTAATTCAAATCTAAAATCGAAATTTAAATTTGATACGAGGCTACGTTAAAAAATTGTTACGTCACAGCTTCTACAGTTTGGAAGATGTCAATGTTGGGAGTTCTTAACGAAATTACCTGTAAAAGTTTTTGGATATTTTTGTCGAAATAAGAAAATAGTTTCGATTAAATGGTCGGTGAAAATTAATTTCACGACGTTTTCAAATGAAAAATTTGAAAGTTACGAAAAACGTTTCCGTCAGTAATGGAAGACTCGCCATCTCGCGACAATAGACGCAACTACAGGAATTTTCAAATTAAACTTATTTCCCGCGTAACGAAATGTGTTACGTAAGACAAAAGAAAAGGATCTTAAAGAAATGTATCTTTAATGTTAACTAATATTAACCATTGAAAACTGTGTTTAACGTATAAATAATTGAGAATGTGCGTATTTGTGAAGATATTTTCGTATTTCGACTGTTCGTATAAGAAAGAAAGGACTTACCGATTCCTTGCGTCGTCGGTCCAACAGTTGCAGCAGATTTAACATTGAGACCGTGTGATTCTCCATTACTTTTCACAAATTGCCAATCTTCTCGTAACTTTTTCAACTTTTCCTGGTAAAACAATCACAAAACATACACAACACTAAACACTAAACTAAAAATAAAAATTGTTAACAAACTCCCGCACGCACAGTTCGTTAGTTCGAATAAGACTAAACTGTCAGAGCGCCACCTTTTGAAACAGATTTTTATATGTACTTTTTATGAAGTTGGTAGCCATGCCGTAACGGAATATTTGAATTTTTGAAAATTAAATCTTTCATTTAGAGATTACAAAACGAATAGTAAGAACTTTAAAATTGCGAAAAAAATATTACGATAAAAAGTCGTTGCAATTTATTTTTCACAGAAAATAAAATTCTTTTATTTTATCAAACTGTGTTAAATTGAAAATTTATATTGTCACGTGTAAATGAAAATGAATTTTTATCCTACTTACTTGTAGTTCGACAGAAATAGGTTGTTTTGCAGACTCGCATTCTTTCTCCAAATTGGTGTAATTCTCTAATACATCCTTCACCTCCATTTCTCGATCTTCAACTTTCATCTGTCGTACAAAATATTGGAACGGAATTTTTTACACGATCCTTTATTGCGATAAATTTCCACACTTACCATTACATTGTTAATAACTTCGTTCCGCTCATGTTGGTGTAATTCTCGAGATATATTTATTCTCGTTCGAGTTTCCATGACCCACGCCATAACAACATCTAAAGTACAAATATATTTTTTAAGAGACGCAAGTTTATTTTCAACATATTCCCGATGACTGGAAAGACTCGTATTAGCCTAGAAAAATAATTTAAAACATTTTATTAAATTTTAATCGTTCTATAATTTAGCTATACATGATTTCGATTTGTTTGAAATAAATTCTCATTAATACCTTGTCCATATCAGCAAGTAACGAGTTACATTCATCTTCTCCTGGAAGAATACCATTTTGGTTTATTAAATTCTGTAATGCTCTTTTTCGAGAAGAAAGTTCTTCTTGTCTGGCCTGAAAAATTTGTATTACTTTATATTAACGTAAAGAAACGTTAGTTTGTATTTAATAAGAAAAGAAGCGAAAAGTAAGAGTTCATAGCTATTTATGTCTTGGCACACTTCAGTTTGTGCAGTCATGACATGGAAGATATTATTAGGTTCCGATTCAGTTTATTTAATAACGTTATAGCAGTCATTGCCTCAAGAAAATTCAGATAAAAATTTTAATTCAGCGATACTAAAAACCACTAATTCGTTTTATATATCAAAATTATACAGTGACCTTATAAACTAAACTAATTAGACAAGGTGTTCAAAATACATAAAGTCAATTTCGTGACGTAAATATTAATGTATGATAAATATCTATCTATTCGTGTAAAGTTTTAATTGTTTGAGCAATGCATGAACTTACCTTAATTAAAGACAATCTTATTGATAAGGAAGTTTCATCTGAAGGATTTGCTACTGACACTAATAATGAATTGATTTGTTCCAAAATATTATAAGCACTTTCTAAAATTCTACCTTCGTTATTCACTTTCTTCTCCATAGCAAAATTCCTTTAAGAAAAAAGAGAAAAAGTTATTAT
>NW_017100218.1:1349678-1353348 GCF_001263275.1 Habropoda laboriosa
TAATTTTTTTAATTAAATAGTATAAATTATAATTGACACGTACTTTTCTTTTCGTGTATTTAAATCAGCTATGATATTTTGCCAACGACGTTTTATCGTTTCGATAATTTCTCTTAGTTCCACCATATCTTCAGCTTTAGCACGACTTAGCATACTAGCACTTGTAACGTTAATATTATTCATGGTCCTTTGCATTCTAGAAATCTCTTGTTCCAATTCAAATATTTTCGTTTTCGATGTTTTAGAAGGACCAAGAGAACTTATTTTTTTGAATGACTCTTCCGTTTTATCCAGCCAATCAGAAAAAGTCCGACATGTATTACAAAGTTCTTTCCATTTTTCGTAACATTTACTCCAACGATTGTGTCTGTCTACGTAACACTGATTAACATTTATCCATTCGTCCCGTAATTTATCGCTCAAACGTCTGATTTGTTCAGCTTGTTCCCTTCTTAACTGAGAAGCAACGTTTTCGAAGACAGTGTTAATTTCTTCAATGCTTGGTTTAAGAATATTTAATGCATTACTAATTTTTTTCAGGCATTCCTCTTGACTCGAAAACATTTCATAATCATCGCCATTCAGGGGCACTGAATTTAAAGATCTCGTCACAGTCACGACAGCTTCTCTAATCTTATTGACTCTTGTAGTAAACTCTTGCATATCAACTCCTCCCACATCCTGAAGATAATAAAACCACCATAAAATATGTTTAACAAATACAATTTTTAATAAAAGCATATGAACATACCACTTCAACTTTTTTATCTGTTACGTGCTTGTCCTTATCCTTACTACCACTGTATCTCTTAAATTGTGAACTAACTTCCTGCCACCTACTGTTAATGCTATAACGTATAGTTTCGGAATATCCAATATTTAATCTTTTCAATTCAATAGCCAAGTCGTTTAATTTATGAATTTGCTCTTGCTTTGCGTCAAATTCAACAGTAAATGATTCTAATTGGCCCTCATAATTGTTTACTTGTTCAAGTTTCAATGGCACATCTCTAAACCAATCTTCAAAGTCTGCTACTATATTATTATACTGTCGCAATAATTCTTCTCCACGTTGCGCTTGTATGCGTCTTGTGTCTATTTCCGACATAACTTGGTGCCATTTACTTCTTAACTTATCCTGATGTTCATTTTTTATTTTCTCAGCTCTAACAGGATCAGATGTATGCACTGTCATGACTAGACCGTCGCCTTTGCTAATCAAAGCTGCTGCATCTGGCGCAAGTGTACTAACTTCGCTCTTTAGTACCTAAATACATGAAATATACAACATATAGTATATTTATACAACATTACAATAAGATTACAGTAATAAATACAAACCTCCAGACGCTTAGTAGGATCTTTTTCATTACTGATGCCACTGATGCTCATCAACATGACATCCATTCTATGTAACATCAGTTGAGCAGCTTGTTCAAATTCTAAAATATTTTTCTCCAAACCTGTCCTGGATAAACTGGTTGAAACTTTAAATAGTCTCTTCTCACTAGAGATCTTTGCCTCTGTTTTATGTTGCATTTCCTGTGATAACTTTTCAGCCTGTATCTATATGTAACAAAGTTATAAAAAATCTAAAAAGTATTAAACTTCGTTATGTATGTGTTAGCCTTCACCTATCATTATGTATCTACAAAAGCTTAAAATTGTAATTGATACTAGTACAAATTATATTATTAATAGCACACAACAGATGATAGAACTTACAATGGCAAGATAAGTGCTATTAGAATTACCTTGCCCAAGAGGTGCTCAACATGTTCTCCTAAATTTGTATCTTCTCCATCTGAACTGGAACTTCCAACATCAATTTCTGTATCATCGGAAAAAATTAAAACATCATCGGTTTCTTTATCGCTCCCGTAAAAGCTTTCACAATCCTCTAGAGTATCGTCTTTTGATACATTTCTGGTACGTCTGAATATCAACGATTTTGTACTTTTTTCAGAGTCAACGTTATGGCTTTCACCATTACGTGACATTGGAAAATCTGTATCTTTTGTAGATGTAGATTCTCTATCATTACTATGCTCTTTTCTCCTTTTTGTTAGAGTGATTGGTGATGGGAAAGGACCGGTAGTAGTAGTACTTTTTGGGTTTAACTTTGTATTTGTTTCATTATCTTCAAGTATAAGATATTCAGCAATACTATCTTTATCTTTCCACATAGAACCTTTTTTACTCGATAATTGCGAATTCATTGGAACAGATTGTGAGACATTATCTTTTACCGATTTGCTACTTGAAATTTGATTATCTGATGATACATCCTCAACATCTAATTTAAGAGTTAATTTTTTAATACTTTTCGTAGAATATGGCTCTATCGCTCTTTTCTTCTTTAAAATAGGAATGAGTTCTCTTTTTTTTGTAACAACTTGATTTCCATTACTAATTGCACTACAAATTTTTGCCCTAGATTCTTTATCTTCTGTATCGGTATCTACTGATTCCGGTTCTGTTTCTGTATCCTCAATAATCTCTACTCTTTCAACAACTTGGGGCATTAATCCTACACTGACATTTGCACTTGGTAATATTACGTGATCTTCGGGAGATGCAACTGATTTTACTATTTCCATTTCTTTCACTTCTACAATGCAGAAGGGATTCGTCTGCGTGTTATACATGTTGAACGGTTTTGAATCTGTTGTAATTAGTGTATTAGAAGAAACTTGGGAAAATAATTTACTATTTTTGGACAAGAAGAATTCTTCATCGGCCATGTACACGTCTGTATCAGGAGATGAAGAAGGTAGATCGTCGTCGATATGAACGACTTGTGGTTGAGAGGTTTGAACAACATCGGGTACAGAACTCATATCTAACTTTCGTCTAACGGTTCTACTAACATCTACGATTTTAGCCTTTACTTTCTCAGATTTTACAGAAGATTTCCGGCTTCGATGAACGATATCAATTGGTGAACTTTCAGGTGTACGTATAACGTTACACTGACTTTCATCAAACGCAGGATTAAGATATCCTATACCATATATTTCCTCATTCTCATCTATTAATTTATTTTCTTTTTTAGCTAGTTGCACCGAAGTTTGATCCGGCTGTCTAGACAATTTAGTGCGTCCATAATTGTCTCTCCCCTTAGTTTCTCCCACCTTACTTTTTATTAATAAACTGTCTGTGATTTTGTGGATCCATTCCTGTGAAAATATGATAGGTAACAGAAAATTCATGGACAGGCGACAGTTAATTGAAAGAGCAATGTTAATAGTGTGACAATATCAAGCATGGCCAAAATGAAAGTGACAATGCATTTCATTGTGCAAACAAAGCTTTTTCTTTGCGTGTATCCATCACCAGTATAAAAACTTGGAGCACATTTTTGTTCATTCCTTATTCATTTTGCTTTGCAAATCATGTTCAGACTTCTGTATGAAAATCTATACAAGGGGAGAGACAATGTCATAAATGATTGATCAATAACAAGTCTTTTTCCATCCACCAAATTTATATCTGCTTTTTATTAATTATGACAGTATTATTTACATAGATAGAGACACCTCTTGGACAGGATCAAAATACTCCATAAAGTTTACTAATGTTCCAATGTAACTTATATACATATAATGCCCATACAATCAAGTGTTAACTGTGTACATAATAATAGTTATCAAACTTAAGAAGTATAAAT
>NW_017100218.1:1353436-1371169 GCF_001263275.1 Habropoda laboriosa
TTTAGTGGAATTGAAATATTAGTTTATAGAAACTTGCTAGCAATATAATCATATTGCAATGTATAATAAATTAAAAAATTATGCAATATTTATATTACAGAACTTTTTTTTATGAGATATACGTAATGGTACTATAAAGCACAAGCATTACATATACCAGATGTTAAGATAAAGAAAAAGCAATACAAGCAATGAGAAAACAAGCAATGAATGATACTTAAAAATATTATATAAATATACGTACCTGTATTCTATTGGACATGTCTTCCCATTTCTTATAGACGTCCGCTACTTTCGGGTAATAGGTGTAACGTTGCAATTCATTGACTGTTGGTTTTGCTGCAATCATTTCACTTTGAACGGCCTAAAAATAAACGTAAAACATTGAACAAATATTTAACAATATATAAAATATCAACTGTGATGCAGTATATGTTTAAATGATCAATTACTTTGCATTGTTCAAAATGATTTTCCGTCAACTGATCAACCGGAACGCCATCTAATTTATTCAGTTTTTCTTCGATTTGTAAAAGCCATGCATTTATTTCATCAACATTAGGTTCTTCCTGAAAGTATGAAAACAATTTTTTTTTTACGTTGCAGCGAACTTTTATACATTATATATTTACCTCTGAAGCATTGCAAAGTCTTAATCTCTTTTCAGTATTTACTAATCGGATAACAACATCGGACAACTTATCTTTAAGTTGCTCTAAATACATTGGATCACAAAGTTTAGAAAATTGTTCTTGAGAATGTAATAACTTATCTTTCTGAACGTTTAAGCGTGGTACTACTTCTGTTAAAGTTTCCTATTCAAACCAAATTTACCATTCATTTTTATGAAAAAAATATTACAATAAAATTTGAATTTATTTACGGTATACTGTATACTGATGATGTACTTACTCGTACATATATCGCGTTAACAGGAAGATCAGGCATATTTTTCTGCGTATCTAATTCTTTATTAATACTGTCTATAGACATGTTAATATAAGACATGTTTTTATACATATCACGTGATAAATCCAAGGCTGTCTCCAAGCATGATTTCGATTTAGTTATATGTAGTCCAAGCTACAATAAATTAACACATACACGATTGTACATAGATGTTAATCATTTATGAAAACATCATATTAATAACATACATATATTACCTTATTGTACAATTCTTTTAACATATCAATTCGTCTTGAAAATTTATCTGGTTCACCAACAGTGTTTTCTTCAACTAATTTTCTACCAGTTACTATAATATTTTCTATCTCGCTCTTAATTTCACTTAATGTTTGATAAAAACGCTATATGGCATAATATATCATAGACGTTATTATTGTTATTTACAATTCTATGAAAAATAAGATATAAGCCTTAAACAGTTAATTACCAAACAGTGTTTAAGTTGTCCTTCAATAACCTCTGGATCTTCTGATGATAATTCTAATAAGCAAGTTGCTTCTTCTATCCCTCTAAGTTCGCGTAAAGCTCTAGATAGTCTAGGTTCTAAATTTGTCGGACATCGGAAACGCTGAAATTTCTTTTGAACGTCAGAAAACTTTTGTTCAATAAGAGTCAATTGCTCTTGTAACCTGAGTGCTGCTTCTTGTTTTCCAGAAGCTTTATATGATTCAATTTGTAATGCCATTTCATGAAGTGTTGCACGTTGATGTTCCATTTCTTCCATTAATTTCTGAATTGCAAATGTGTACAGTTAATATCTCCATAAAATTTACATCTGTCTAATTTCTTGCGCGATTTATAATCATGAAAGTGATAACAGTATGTTACACATTAAATATTAATTCATATTTTCACAGAATATACAAATAACAGTCCTTATCATGCTTCTTCATTACAATGCTTTATATTCCACGTTACAGCTGAATTTCTTATAACAAACATTTAGTAAAAAAAAATTTTCTCTAACAGACCTGATAATCATGAGGCAAATCATCAGCAGTAAGGTCGCTGTCAAGACGTGCAGTTAGTACAGAATCTATTTGCATTAAGGAGTGTTGAAGAGCGAGAATACGTCCTTCTGACTGTTGCGCTTGCTTCACCGATCCTTCCAGCAGCTTTGCTCGCTGCCCTGCCTACTCAAAATATAATTCTAATTTTCTGTATAACTCGATTAAGTAACTTTTTTGTACACAATTATTTAAACGTATTCAGCAAAAAATGAAAACTTATGAAATATTAAAAAAACGAATTATTAACTTAAAAATTTGGTATTGTAACAGTATTGCTGTTTCTAATGAATTACACGAAACAAGTATAAAATAAGTAAGGGCCTCCTAATTTATACCAACAAGTGCAATTTTTCGAAGCAGTGTAAAAAGTAACATTGACATATTTCAATGGGTTCAACTAACAAATACTTAAAACTTCTTTAGCAATGATGCATGCAGTTAAAAACAAGTACAAATTTTTGTTACAAACAAAATTTGAAAAAACAAAACAATATTTCAAGCATTCTTGATGTACATGTGGCATAAAAATATCATAACATGAAATATAACAGTTACATACCTGATTACTTAGGGTTTCCCAACGACTTGTTAAACTCTCCACATCTGCTTGAATGGACTGTGTCATAATATTACTTTCAACTAACTGTTTCCCAATTTCTTGAATTTTTTCAAGTCTTAATTCTGGATGATTCCGTATATAATTCTCCAAATCCTTTTTAAAAAGAAAATTCGTTATTTTTTGAACAAACTATACAAGTTTTCCTAGTACTATAAAGTATATACTTACATCAAGTTCTTCCGATATTTCTTCAGCGTCTGCAGCAGTTTCTGTTGATTTCTTCAATCTCTTATCTAATTTATCCAACCAATCACTTTCTTGTGCAACCAAAGCACGAAATTCACCGTACTCGTGACTAGCATTTTGTAAATGTCTATATCGTTCATAAATGCGATCTGTCACGTCTGTCCATCGAGCATTCAAGAACGTAAACCGTCTGCCAAGCTCTTGCACGGAAGATCCTTCGGAACTTAACAATTTATCATTCCCCATTTCATTAAGGTTTCGAAATTCTTCCACTCGTTTATCTATTTTTTCTTTCAACGATTGATATCGACCACGAACTTGAAATAATTCAACAGATGACGTTATTTTCGTTTCAACTGGTATTTCTTTTTCTAAAGCTGATAACCATTTTGTAAAATCTTCTATTCCATTTATGATTTCATCATTTCTTTTCAAAGTATCCTCGTACTTGTCATTTAAACTTTTAGCACCATCGACAATAGCATTCCACTTATACGATACAACTTCCAATTTATTGTTTAACACGCTCGCGAATTTTGGTTCAGAATTTTCAAGTAGTCTATTTGTAGATGTTTGAAGTCTTTCTATTGTAGGTTTTGTTTGATTTATTTCCTCGCAGAAGGATTGAATTTGCTTCAACTTAAACTCCATAGTTTCGATATCATTTGATGTACAATCTTTCGACAATTCTTCTAGATATCGATACGATTTCTCAAGCCAGTTTTCAAGATCCGAAAGTTCGTTATTAAATATCTTTAAAGACTGCATGTCTTTTAAAAGGTTCTGTTGACGTTCTTCTAATATTATAGGAATGTCGCTCCATTTGGTATTAAGATCTTGCAGTACATCTTTGTGCCTTTGCCCCTGCGAATCTCCGCCAGTTTTCATTATTAGTTCATGTCCAACACTATTTACATAATTAAAAACCTCTTGATGTTCCTTTAAAGAATTTTGCAGGTCGCTAAACTTTTTTAATTGTTCCGTCATTGTCTTGTCATCTGACATCACGATATGTTCCGATAATAACATGCTTTCCACGTTATTAATAAAAGAAGTGAGACTGGCAACTGCATCTGTGTATTTCTTTGGTGGTGTTTTATCAACAGCATCATTTAATTCAGCTAACCTTTCGGATAGTATTTTATACAACTTTTCCCAGCTACAAACAAACGTTTGTATATCTGCATTTACATTAACAGTTTCATTGATACCAGTTTGATTTTCTGATAATTCTTTGGCTTTTTCTAATAACTTTTTAATACGTTCTTCGTGAGACTTCATCGACTTCAATTTTACCCTAAACGGTTCCACTTGACCGTTTCCTTTATTCGAGTCGAACCATTTAGAATAGCTGTCCAACATTAAATTTAAACTAGCCAATTCCGTTCGAAATCTTTTCACTTCTTCCAGATATTCTATACGAGTCTTTATTTCTTCAAGCCGATTATTTGTCGCCATCCAACAATTCTGTATGTCTTTAAGTTTCGATTCTTCTCCTTCGATTGATTCATTAGCATTCTTCAATTCACCAAGAAGCTGTTTTCCCAATTCCAAAACTCTATTATAATCATCCCTGTGTGCTTCTATATCAGCTATTGTATCATTGTAAACTACTTTTTTCTCTTCAACGCTTAATTCATCGAACACTCCCTCAGATCGTCCGATTTCCAAATCAACATAATCGAGCCATTTGTATAGATTATGTAATGCAGATTCGAATTCATGCCTAAATGTGCTATCCACACGACGTTTCTTGGAATCGCTATGTGGTGTAGACTGAAAAGAGCAACAACACAGATAACAACGTATCGTACAATAAATTAAATAAGAAATCCCATAAAACAATCCGCAAGCATACCGTTGCAGCGATTTCTTCTTTATAAGCGATGCTCGTTACTGTTTCAGTCATCCAATCGTTGCCTGTAATCACTGTGGTTTCCCTCTCGGACTTTAGATCGAATTCAAATCCCGAACTAGTTATCTAACGTAAAATAAAAATAAAATTATTTCTCGCATAAAAGCAAGAAACGTGTAATACTGTATTTAAAAAAAATCAAATGCTATATATTACCCTTTGTGACTGTACTTCCATTATTTGCCCCACAGCTTCCCATCGATCCTGCAGATACTCGATCTTCTCTAATATACTAATACACTCTGACGAAGTGCTTTGGCCTTCAAATTCTTGGACCGATTCTTGCAACGACGTTAACTTCCTTTGATTTGCGTCCATTTCTATTTTCAAAAGTTGTAACTTTTTTATTCTCTCGAGTACTTCACCGAGCTCGGATGCCGGATTTGCCTCCATCTGTTTCAACGTGATTTCAGTTTCATTCAACCACGATACTAATCTCTTGTAATCGTCGTTGACACTCTGCCAAAGCGCGGAAAACGCTAGCAAACGTTGCCTCCTTTCTTCCTTCCACTGACAAATATGGGTCCATCGTTCTCCAAGGGCAGATAATTGATCTTCCATTTGAGCATAAACCGCCTCGGAGTTTTCTTCATCCACAACAACCACCATGTTCCTCATACCATCGACAACTCCTTGTTGCGCCTCGATATCTTGTTCCAGTTCGTTTAATTGTTTAAGTTGCTCATCTAAGGCAGATTGATTCAATTCAATCGCCGCCATTAGCGAAATCCTGTCTTCTGTCCTTGTTAACCACTGCCGCAACGCATCTAGCTGGCCTTGCTGCATTTGCATAAGAACCTGTAATCACCAGACAAAAATGACCAATAGTTAAGCAAAAAGAACTCGGCGACAAAATTTACGAAATCTCGATCGTACCTCGTGAATTTTCGTTTGTCTTTCCATTGCACGCATTCGAAGACCTTCCCATCGAGAGTTCAGCAACGACATTTGAACACGAACTTCGTGCTCCTCGTCTTTATGCAAACCACCTTCGGCTAATAATCTCGCACCTTCCTCCAACACAGCACCGACTCCATCCTGGTGTCCGGACAGCTCCATCAAAAATGTCTCGTGTTCGTGAAATTGTTGCTTCAATATCTCCAAGCTCGACCCAGGCTCTGGAGCGTGATTTAATTTATCCTCTGCCTCCAGAAGCCAGGTTAAAACTTCCTCGAGTGCAACCTGGTAACCACCAAGTTCCACCGATACGTTCGTTGCTAGACTCATCGGCCGTGACGTCGGCGTTCCGAAATTTGTGAAAGATAACGTATTCTGCAAATAATTCTTTTGTATTTTCAACGATGCATACAGTTATCAAACGACATAAAATCTGATTAAATACCTCTGCTCCTGGTGTTGTAACCGGACTACCGTCGCTCGCTACAGAAAGATCTAGCTCGCCTATATCATCTCCGGAATGAGGTAACGATTGGAACAGGCACATAACGTACATCATTATTGACTTTTTATCTGGCACAGATGTGTTCACATCTGAAAACACAAGGTGAATCTTCAGTTTAACGAGATTAGTCCAAATAATATTAATTTCACTTTGAAATTGAATTTACCTTCTGGATCCAACAAACGTTCGATACCCAACTGTTCCTGAGCGATACGAAACGCGTGATCTAGTCTAGCGTTCGGATGTTTACGCGATATGTTGTTAAAATCGAACAAATGAGGTTTCCATTTGTGCAGAATCGCGTTGAACGCCAGACCATCCGACCAGGATGTCGTGAAATTTTTAATATCAACTCCAGGATAATTCTGAAAGAAATACGGGACGCGAAGTGTTTTTTCAACCATGTGGACACCTCGTCGGTAAAGAAGAAAGAGAAAAAACAAGTCCTAGTTTATTTTTCCAGCAAGATGTTACCTGCGAATTCTGACGACACCACGCTAAAAGGGTTTTCTCCAAATTCGTCTGCTGCAGCTCTGTCATTAAATCTTTCAAATGGTAATGTACCTGGACAAACGTTTCGTTTAATTTCAAGTTACAAGTGAAATAGCGCTGATAAAAAAAAAGGCATGCAACGTTTGCCGATAAAACTGACCTGCCAGTGAAGGATAATACTCCATACTAATCCGAGTGTTAGCTTAGGATTCCCGTCAACGATATCGTTGCTGCTAATATTTACGAGTTTCACCTAAAGAGGATATCGCATACCGTTAAATTACAACTTACCGAGGCTACCCCTCTCGAAATATGTACACAACTCACGTTATTTTGTTCAAGAATTTGCAATGCTTTGTTAACGTTGTTCAGATGATGAACTCTCATTCGACCACGTTCCCTTTTCTGCAAACAAGGAGAAAATCAATCAACGTCGAACGTTTCTAAGCCGATAAACACCTAAACTTTCGTTCAATCCGTAAAATAGGCAACGACGTTAATCACGTGTCGCGGTGAATTTAAACGAGCGATTCGAGCGAAGTGAATCTTCGGAATGGACAAAGACGCCCGTGGATACGGCACAGATACCCTACTCGCACGGAATTCTCTTTACGCCTACTGTGCATAGAGATAATCAGCACTCTCATGCAAATATTCATAATACCGAATAGGCGCACCTGCTTAGAATTCTATTAGCACCGGCTCATAATGTAAACAGAAAACGCACTTACACTACGAGTAGTAATGTTTAAAAAAAGAACAGCTGTCGAGCGAAATGTTTCGAAGATTACAAAATATCGACGTCTGTGCCGCATAATGAGCCTATCTCACCTATCCGTCCCTCGATTATGCAATCGTTCACATCTGTCGAGGATACTTACGTAGACTTTCGACGTGAGGACTTCCAAAAGCGACAGCAATCGATTTCCATCTCTCAGGTCGACGAATAAATCGGAAATCGGTTCGTGATGATTCTGCATCAGGGAATAATTCGTTGAATTGCGAATATCTGTGTCTTTTTATTCCGAATTTACGTGACATTTAGGTTTCTCAAATTTTCTGCAATTTTCGACGTACCTTAAGTAACTGTGAATTTATCCATTTGGCAAATGTTTTCTTCTGTACGTCTTCCCGCTCATCTGCAATACACGTACACGATCATACATCGTTGCAATCGCAAGATAATTGTTCCTAATCGAAGAAAATCAATCATACTTAGGTCGTTAAATATACGTAACACGCTGTGTAATAAGTTTAATCCCTACCGAAATCTTCAAAATTAGACGATGCTCGAACGATTGTGAAAGAAGATCATTCTGGACAATCGAGGAACATCGATCAAACTGTTCCAAATAAGAAAACGTTACACATATGTATTTAATGTGTTTATTACAAATTACAATCGTACAATACATGTTAGACGAAATCTTCTCGAGAGATTAACGCTGTTGCTACGATCAGGATGTGGGAGGGAGAAAAAAAGGCAGGTATCTCTCGACGGGGATATCTCATTTCTGCAGTAAAAGCAGCGGGTTTCATTGTCATTCCGAGACCACCGCGAAATTATTGTCGACGTGGCAACGACGGCTCGTCATCTATCGCGTTGACACTCATTGACCTCGGTAGATGCAGCAGTAAACTCTTGAAATTTAGGTCGGCCAACAGAAAGTCATAAGTACACACTGCTTAAATACCTGTGGTCGGATTTCTGCTCGGGCAGCGATTTTTCATCAACCCGTAGATTTCCATTTTCTAACGTTACCAACAGCTGCTACTACTACACCCGATATCTAACTGAAACTCTCTCGTTTAAGATCAGGTTGGAAATCTGCGAGACTCTCATCAGAAACATTTCACGCGATAATCATACCCAGGAATGATTCACACCGTACTTGGACCAAAAATAATCTTCCACTCGGTTCGGTTCTCTCTCTCTCTCTCCTATCTTCTCGAAGAGTCCTTCAAAACTCAATGCAACCGCATACATTAGCTCCATTTTTACAAGAAACCAGAATATTCAGATTCCAATCAGATTACCTTATCCCAGGCCAACCTTCCAACCATCCTCTCGATATCGATTCCAATGAAATTCTTTGAAATTTCCCTTCGACAATCCTACTCGCTATCGTTCCTTCGCATTAATCCACATAGATCATCTCTCTCTCTCTCTATCACCATTCATCACTGCCTTCGATTGCATCTCCCCGTTCCATCGAATATTCCGAATTATTGCCAAACGAAATACATCCCGACATCGTTAACTCCATCAACATCGCGAATGGTATTAATCATCTGGTCTGTTATCAGCTTGGAGGCTAACCGAGCCAGAAAGTTATGCATTTTTCATCCCAGATTTCACGGAAAAGTGGACAAATGAAGAAGAAAGGGAGAGAAAGAGAGAGAAGAAGCGTAACGAACGTCACTGATGGCCAGCGGATGAATGAATGGAAACCCGCGGTCGTCGTCGTGCTTATCTTACGTACGAAGGGGCACGAGATAGCAACAAGAGGGGCAAACGACGAGGGAAGAAGGTAGGAGGAGAGAAGGGGTCAGAAATCACGAATGACGATCACGTAGCCGAAGAGAAGTATGCCGTAAGATACGCGTACGAGAGCGCGCGCGTCTTTCCTGGCCGGTCATCGGCCAACGTGGAGCTTTCCTTACGAAACCGTGCCGCTTCCGAATATGGTGCATCGAGTTCTTTTTGCACGCCTTCTACACGATCGCCAGTTTTCTTCGACCGATCACCACCAGACTCCTCCTCCTCCTCCACACGGAGGTATTGTATCTCTGCCAGAAAACCGAATCGCGACACGTAACGCGCCGACTTCCTGCGCGCTTTCGATCCCCGGTCATCCTACGCGATCGAGAGCAACGACCACTGGAACGATTGTTCGATGGAGATGCACGTTAGCTGCTAATAGGATGGTATTTGCCGGTTAACTCGGGAGGATGAGTTAGCTCGTTGTTTAAAAATACCTTCTCACTGTTGGGAATAAAGGAGACTTATTACGAACCGGATGATTCATCGTGGAAATCGTTTCTACGGTTTTCGAAAGGACTTTGTTTGAGTCGTTACGAGCCTCTAACCTACGTAGTTTGCGTATTGTGAATCACGTGTCTCGTGTTTAGGAACGATAAAAATGACGCGCGTTGATAATGGAAAGTCTAGATTTGAAAATGATTACGTTCGCTAAATATTGAAATTACGGGATGATGATCTATTCATACTGAAAAACCTAAAAAACTGAAGGATCGTTTAAAATCTATATTTTCTAGAGTGATAACTCGAAATTAAAATTAAAATAGGAATAGAATGAAAATACAGCCAATTATTTAAATTAATATCCATATTCTCTAGGATGACAATTTGCTCGTCCCGTAAAAATGTTAAGAATTGGTAAACACTTTTTTTTCAGTACCCAACTTTTAGTACAATATACATCATTCATCCTACCCGTACGCAACTCCGGCACGCTAGGCCGAATGAATTTTAAAAAGGCGTTTCCTGCATCATTACGATCGGGAAGGGTTGCCAGTTTTAGGGAACAGTCGACGGGAGACAGAACAGGATGGTAGACGGTAATTGACGACGAACCGGGAGATTTCTACACATGATAGATGTAACGGAATTTCATAGTTGAGGTCATCCAGCTTTCATGGTATCAAACGCGAAACGCGTGGACCGCGAACATTGTCGCGAGGAGACACGAGGAGGAGAGCTTCTGTTAACCGGTTATTTCTGCGCTAACGGCAGAACTGAACGCGGATTTTTGTTACGTTAACCGGTAGGATGGGGTGAAATTAAGCCTGATTAAAAGAAACAGGTAGAGAACGCAGCTTATCTTGCCGGACACGTGGCCGTGGTTACGCTAATAGCGAGATAACTTCTTCAATTTGCAAAGAGCGACGAGGAAAACTGTCGATAGAAAACCATTTGAAAAGGACAGGGTGAAATCATTTTCAAAGCTGCGTTCGACGATCGAAAGTTACGATTGCGAGGTGAAATATGGTTAAGCAAATACGAGTGTATTTATCGTTAGACGTTTCGCGTAATGTAGCCGCATACATCAACGGTAACAGTAAAGCACCTACTATCGATCAAAAGTATGCATCTGACCCACGCTGGCGGGGAACCGTTAAGTCGAATCACAACCTTCTCGAGCCTACTGAATTTTCGTGCTCGAAAATGTTTATCACAGCGAGCTACTATCGGGACGAACCGTATCACGCGTTGAAGTCAAAAGGAAAGGAAACAGCTGTGCGCAGACGTCGCGGTAACGAATTTCCTTGAGCGTTTTCTAAAATCCAAACCTGGATCCAAGTGTTTATACGCGCATGCACATCTGTTGGTTCACTTTCGAGGCAACTAACGTAAACAGCAGTGGCCAAGTATGAAATACGACCAAGAACTATGCGTACACACGCCGCCAGTTTGTTCACCAAGGTATGTAGCACGGAACATTAATTACCAACCTCTTGATAATGCCGAAACAGTATTTCCATAAGAAGTTAAACACGGTTTTATCGAAATGTGTTCGATACTTTCGCTCGATTGCTTGTCAAAAGTAACCGTGCATTTGGAGAACCACCCTGGTTGGGGTTGAACGAACCGCAACTTCGAAACGCGCAATGCTGTTAACGCCTCGATAATACATCGTCGAGAAAACAGTGGCAACCATCTGAAACCACCGCTAAACTTAGCTAAACACGCGCTAACACGCGGCCTCTCTTCTCTCCTATATACGCGCATTCATTAGAGCAAATCAACGAAACAAATATTTCGCGAGGGAAAACGCCGTTGCATGCTAACACCTACACCGCGATAAGCTTTCTCTAAAACAAAAAAAAGAAACGATATCCTACTCGATATACATATACTCACGTTCTACTATTCGCGCAAAAACCTAGCATGACTCATTTTTCCGTGAATCAACCGAGAGGATCGTGTATTCTATCTGATTACCTCATCCTTCGTTGATTATGTAAGAACGGTGTTTCTCACCTGAAGGGGTTGATTCAAGTTTGCGTACTCGAGAAAGGAGCTGAACGTGCGAATGTACAGATTTTCTGTTTACAATCGCACTAATCTTCTGGTTACATCAGTGACCATTACGCCATCGATAGTGCGCTAGGTTTGCAGTATCGCTGTCGCAGCGCGATCTCGAGTGTCGGTTACCTCAAGGACGTGGCATTTTTCGCGAGTCGGCTACCACTCGCGGGAGAAATGCTCTCCATCCAGGTATCTTTATACCCGAGCTCGAATCTCCACGAGAATTATACGCATCGAGTTGTAATTCCACGTCGAGCCTGGTCGGACCTCTCACGCGCCATTCCTTCGGCGAACGCGAACCGCTCGGCAAAAGTCGAATTAACGATCTCGAACCTGATTCTCTCCTCCGTCTTTCTCCTCGATATCGCTTCTTTGTCCCCCTCTGTTCACTGTAGGGGGGCTCGAAACTACTCGACGTCGCCTCTTCATTAAAAAAGATGCAGATGTCGAGAAAATGAGGCGACGAGGATCGAAAAAGATGCAATAAGGACAGGCTGTGCGATCGTGATCGCTCCGTCGTTGTCGTTTTATGATAAATTACCTCGATCTCGTCGTAAACACCGTGTTGCACGGTCGAGGAACTCGCGGCACTCGAGCACCACCGGAAAATTAGTTTACGAATATCTTTAACACGGTTGCACGCAGCGGTTACGACTTTTTATTTCGAGTTTCATACGAGATTCTACAGGTTTCGAATGAATTTTGTCGGTGAACGTTGCTTCCTTTAGCTTTCGTTTCTAAATTCGGTCCTCGTATTTAGTCCGATGAGAATTCAGTTGCCGAAGATTGCTTTAGTCTCTTCCACGAATCTTTCTCTCATCTTTATCTCGTACGTACGAATGGGAAGACTTTAAAACCAAATACCAACCGAACGACGATAAGAATGAAGCTTAGAGACCCTCCTTAACAACTTTGACCATTCAAATATTTGGGCAACTATCCAGGAGAACTCGTCATTCGTAGATAACATTTTCACTTTTAACGAGTTAACTCGTTATTCGTTCACCAATACTTGGAACACAGATTTCTTCATTTCTAATTACACCGTATTATACACGAAATACATCCTATTCACGTTTTACTCACTTCTAATTATAAACTAGAGAGATTCTGTTTGAGAGGTGAACCTAAGTTAACGTGATCTATCGTTTTATGATATCAAGCTCCAGGAGATCCATGCTTTGAATTAGTCATGCTCTCGAAATGAAGCAGCGTATAATAAAGAATAATAAATCCACGGAGAACCTGTAACGGGGATCCCTGAGAGCTACGATTTTTATTTTTCAAAAATCCCCAGTTGCAACATGTTCACGTTTTACACATTTTTAATTATAAACTAGAGGGATTTAAATTCTGTTTGCGAGGTGAACCTGAATTAACACGATCTATCGTTTTAGAATATTAAACTTTAAGAGGTCCTCGCTTTCAATTAGCCATGCACTCGAAACGAAGCAGCGTACAAAAAAAGAATATTAAATCAGCCACCGAGAACCTGCAATGGAAATCCCTGAAATTTAGAATTTGTACTTTTAAAAAATCCTCGCTTGCAACATATTCACATTTCACTCATCTTTAATTGTAAACTAAAAAGATTCAACTTCTGCTTGAAAGGTGAACCAAAGTAAACGCGATCTATCGTTTTGCAATATCAAGCTTGAGGAGGTCCACGCTTTAAATTAATCATGCACTCGAAATGAAACAACTGAATCAAGGAATCCCCGAAACCTAGGATTTTTATTTTAGAAAAATGTTCGTTCCCCAGGTCAAACACACTCCGCGTGCCCCTGTACAGTTGTGCACAACTGTGTGCACAAAAGGCACGAGGCATTTAAACGCATTTCGGCTATAAGCCATTCGGGTATCGCTTTTTCATTCATTGGCGCCAGGCTGAATGCAAGTAGAACACCGCGTGCACTTTGCAAACAAGCTAACCGGCTAGGACGGCCGCCGGCGTGCCGAACAATCGTTTAAACGAGATGACAATACAGGCTTCCAACAGCGGGAGGACTGGCATCTCGTGCCACTGGAACGCGTGTCGTTGGCCCTAAACGCAAGTTCACAGGTCAAATGAACTGATGGGACCGCGTAACGTCCGCGCTAGCGTCCTACTATTCTATGTGGATTAAGAAACAGCTTGACCGTCTTAGCGGAGTCTAACCAGAACACGAAGAAAGTCAGACGAACGCAACGCGTTCCTCGGTCATTTTCGTATTTATCGTTACGGCCGCTGTGATTAATCGCACATTTCTATATCCATAAATCATTCGATGGTTAAGTACATTTCCGATCAAGATAAATTTACGTCTGATTTCGTGAAATGAAATCTAACTCTCCGCGGGCGAACACATTTTCCGACACTGGTTGATCTAATTTTTTTTTTTACTGTTCGAGGCTTTAAAGAAATTCGAAAAAATTCTGGGATACTTATCGAAGTTTCTACTACATTGTACAATTATTACTCGTTAAGTCAAATGTTTCAAACTGGTTTTTAGTCAAAATAAACATTCTTTTCGAAGAGATACAAAAGTAAAATTTGGCCAGCGAAGGGTTAACGCTTAACATTTGAACTGCTCGTCTAAATTGTTTTTATCAACTAAACATCCACCACAGCAAGTATTTTTAGTTGAAGAGTAACAAGTGTCTGATGGCCTTACGAGCGACATTTAACCGAGATGTAAAGACTAACGAAAGAGAGACTGTTGCGTCCTGATTAGGGACGCAACGAAGTCTCGGTTCGGCGGATTATAGCAATAAACAACTTTTGGCCGCCAGACCGAGGTGCCGACGTTCGGAAGACAGCAATATACCCCCCGTGGACGCACCAGCGCGACACTCGGACAATAGGTCCCAAAAACACTCGGGACCGTAAAACATTCGTTACCGGGGATCAAAAGGTCAGAGTTTTCGTCGACCAATATCAGAACACACCACGTTTTCCACCTCCATAACACAACCACCAATCAGAACCTACCTACTAGTGTGGGTCGTCCTCAGAAGGACTCAGGATGCCTCAGCTTTGTAGCTTATACCCCTATCAGACCAGGTTTCTACTTTCCATCGAAACCACCAACCGAAGAACAAGCCGGAGAATGAGCGAGGTAAGGATTTTTGCTGTTGGACTTTTACAATTTCTAGACGTTAGTAAGGATGGGACTAACGTCTATGTGAAATTTCAGCCCGAATCAGAACCAACCTAATGTCTATATATACACCTACACACCTGAAAACCGACAATCTTTGTAAGACGAGTACACGAGACACATAGTCACGAAACGAACAATCCAAATTCAACTAAACATCTAATCAAAACAAGAATTCATCAAAACATCTAACCCAACAACGAAGTTTCAATATACCTCGAACCAGCGAGAACAATCAACCTGCGCCACGACGCAACAGAGATTTAATAGGATCTTTTAATAGATCTGCTACGTAAGTTGTACTAATATAGAGTATATTTGATAAATGTGATTAAGATAACCCATGCAGATCGTATAAACTTAATAACGATTAGAACTCTCGTGGAATTTCAATGGGACTCGTCCGCGATGATAAATATATGTCGCGTATCAAATGCTGGTTAATAGGCAAGATGATAAAGAAAAAGCAAAAAAGAAAAAACTTTTCTAAGGTTCAAGCACGAAGGATATTAATCGCTACTCGAATCATATCGGTTACGCGGATTATTCCGAAGCTAATCCGTTCTGAAATTACCGATCTGTTTACAGATACAATGTAATAAAGCACTTATAGTCTCGTGAATTCGCGGTGTATTATCTTTAAAAGCCGATGCTCCAAGTTAATTGTACGTTTCTATTCATAGTTTTCCATGGATCCTTCCTGATAAATTATGCGTTCGAAATGTAAACCTCGAGTGTTTTCTCAATACCAAAAATACCGGTATAACCGTGGTTTTAATCTTAGCCGCGGAACCTAATTAAAAAGTGATCTAATCGGGACGGACTAGAGTCGAGTCGAGTTGAACCGAAGATAAAATGGATCAGATCGAATCGGAATTAGGTCGAATGGAATCGGGTCGAAGAAAATTGGGAAGCATCGAGCCAATTCAGGACATGTTGCTTCCAGTCGAATCGGTTTCCTACCAATTGGATCGAGTTGAGTGTGAAATCTATCGTTAAGAAGGTCTTAGATAGTAGATAAACTTGCATCTGATAATTATAACCTTTGATAAATGCGTCTCGAAATACGCTCCAAAAGTCGTGCAACTCCGAACGATTATCGGACGAGCTTCTTTTTATAATTCACACTCTTAGTCATAGTGATGTTACGTGTTCCTTCGGTTCAAGCTTGAACGAGAACGAAATACGTCCTTTGCAACGAAGAGGCAGTTTCTATATACCGTGTTGAAATAGATTCATTGAAATCTGAGAAACAAAGAGTTCCATTATTTCAACAAATGTACGGCGAATCGATCATTCTTGGAAAGTAATTCTTCTGGATGGCTTGAGAAAGCTCTCTATACTAAGCTTATTCGTAATGCAAAACGGAGAAACATAAATTCGTGAAAAAGAAAGAACGTTAGGTTAAATATTCAATGTTTTACGCAATAATCAGAACAAAGAGGTGAAATAACCATAATAAGTACGTAATTGCTTAGGTGTTAATGAGCCAATTAATGCAATCGATCTTACGCGAATTATTTAACAAACGAGATCTCAGACTTTCCACGAAAATACGCTATTGTTCTCGTACTTGATAATTACAGATGTTATCGGTAAACACGTGTTAAACTATAGTTACCATAGTAAATTGAATGCAATAGAAAAGTTCGTTATTTTGTCTGTAATAATCGGAGTTACATAGAGTTGTGTGAGAATTTGTCACGTTGAAAATTTGAAATTTCTTCATTTTCCCGCGGTTATACAATAGACGACTGTCTAATTAATATGTATGCAAGATGGAGTCAAGATTGGATTAAATTCGCGTGTACGGTTTCTTTAAATCGTTTAGCTAATAGTACGTTCGCCGAACCTTCCACACGAAGCACGCGTTCTAATCTAAATGACGCCACTTACGCAGCCCAGTTATCATTCTTGACGTGCACGTGTACCATACCTCTTTCTTGACGTATACATGCGTTTCGCGTACACGATGAATAAATATTTCGAAGATTAGATAAAGCATACCTTAGAACACAGATAACCTCATTGCCTACTGATGGTGAGAGTAGAAAAATATACAGGTGGCCAATAAAATAACATAGTTGGCGCTAAATACGTTTTCGACTTGCACCCAGAGAATAGATGGGAAATATCGCAGTTCGAGCGGTGTTTTATTACACGCTCCAATTGCTTTTATATCGTTGAAATTGTTATCTACGACGAATAATAAAATTCGTCCAGATAGTTTGCTCGTGTAATCAATTTTAAAATGTTGTTCGTACAATCCTCGACACACACTCAGTTCGATTCTGACTAAATTGAAAAGGAAAGGAGGAAAAACGAATGCCGGCTCGCCTACATCCAGATAAAACACTCGATGCTTAACGTATACCTCTAGCCAATATCAAGATATCAAGCCTCGAGATATAAGAAACGATTGCGAGGTAAAAGTAAATCAAGATGCCAAGTGTCATGACGCAAGTGACGATCGAGAAGTAAAAGTATCAACGATCGAACAATTCCGCGTGCAATAAAGACATAATCGCAGGCTGACGTACCTATGTAAACGACTTCCATCTTGAGACGTTGCAGAGACGCAGCCACCGGATCGGCGACGTAACAATATCCAAGGGCACGTTAAAGGAAAGCACGGAATATCACATCGATTACGATTGGCCACGCAGTCGACAAAGATTACACGAACGAGACGGGAACACTAAAAAAACGACAACTGTTCGCCAACGGACAAAATTGAATCGAACGAAACCTCGAGCCGATCGCAACGATGAGGTTAGAATCGCGCGCGCACACCGCGCGACAATGACGATCTCTACGCGACACTTGTTGATTCTACACTGTCAAGAAGAGCACTGCACCCGTATGCGCGCAAACACGTCGTCACTTACACACATGGGCTTTTAACGTTCTCTCTGTTTTTCTCGCGCTCTCTTTCTCTTTACCTCGC
>NW_017100218.1:1371286-1373556 GCF_001263275.1 Habropoda laboriosa
CCTCCTTCTCTTTTTGCCTCTCTCCGTTGTTTGCCTCGTTCTCACCGACGATGGCGTTTCTTTCGAGCCTTCACGATCTTTGCCGCGATCGAAACTCGGACGACGTGAGACCACGGTATCGTAGCTTGTTGGCGCTGAGGACACGCATCGGAGCACGGCGAAACAGAAAGAGAAAACGAAGTATTCGGCGACAACAAGATCGAAAGAACACAAATGAACAGTAGATGATTCGCTCGAGCCGAAAATACAACAAGAGGAAGAAAAACTGACAGACGTTCTCACTTTCATGCGAACGTCAATGAACCGCCAAACAGACTACACACCGGCCGAGTCTCGAAACGAACTGGCAACCTCGGAGTACGAACAAGTAAGGCCCAACTTCCCCCACTCGTACCCGCCCTCTAGCGATGTACACTTCCTTTCTGTCTCACTTTTACCTTACAAATAGTCTCCTCCTCTCTTTTACCCACGGATGGGCTCTCCCTTTCCCTAACATATCGTGGGACTTTATTGATGTCCACGTAGGGAAACAATGAAAGAAATGTGAAAATTTCGGTCGAGCTGATTGAAAATTACAATTACACCGGTAATCAGTGGAGAGAGAAAAAAGAGAAATTGCAAATTTAAACATCACTTGGATAATAATAGTTTAGACGACTACCGCACGTTTATGAAACGTTAAAAATTTTACAATCGTATAATATTTGCATAACTCATAGGAAAATTTACGAGAGGCAGGAAATTGTTTATCGGGGAAATAGCCGTTTATTAATGGTCATAAAATACTTTGAAGAATTGATTATCGTTTCCAGTTTCGAAGGAGCATAGAAATATTACGATCTACGGGCACTGAAACAGGCCCTCGGGCTCCTCCTTGCAGACCGTAAGGCCCAATGTATCACAGGTAAACAGGATCTCAGAAATCGAAAGAAGTAGACTCTCTCGAATGGAACAGGTAGAGAGAGGTGGGTCGTGTGTGTAGCTCCGCAATACGAATTTTAGATTCTACCTATTGTCAACGTTCACTATTTTTCAGGCCCAGTTTTTTTCTACCGATATAATTGAAACTAATGCAACAAGAGTGGAAAGGTCTAACGTTAATATGTGAATAAAAAATTCAACAACGAAAATTGAATCGATACAAGGTAAATATTTTTAACAAACATCTGTTATATTTAAACATCCAATTATCTTGTATATTTATACCAGTTGAAACTTCATATTCCACAATTCGTAGTTTTAAAAGGCAGAGTGAAACGAGACGTAACAAGATTAGTGCAATTCTTGGAAATGCGTCTACATCTCCGTATCGGGGACCTCCCACAGCGTCAGGTCTTCAATTCTTCAACCAATTCGATCAATTTCAGACATAGGTACATTATCATACGACGAATCTAAACGCATCGTGATTGTTACTACAACTGGAAGAACGCAACGATCGTGCAATTTTATCATTTAGCATACTTACAAATACCATCGTCCATACTTGCTTTGTTTAGATCCGTGTTTGAACTTGCTGAATATTTTACACGTACATACATGTATATATCTCGTTGAACTGAATGCACAGTTTGTCACACTCGCACAATTGCCGAACACATTATACATCACACCGTGCACCACGTTTAAAAAAAAATGTCACCAGATAAATCTTTTTCAAATATCGAAAACTGCAAATAATACCTTATTATTTGCAACGTTAAAATATCAAATATTTAGATGCGAATCGTACGATATAATTCACTTTTCGTGCAACATTTTATCAATACCGCATAAAACGTATTTAAATGTTTAATATTTGCGAACAGCGTCGGAACTGTTAAAATAACTTGATGTTATATTTTCGTTAAACGTCCCTTCAATTTTTCACGCTCTAAAATGATTTTTCTTCCGTTAACAACGAACACATAGTTTCTTCGAAATTTCTCTAAGGACAAACTGGTCTGAGTCTATGCGTACACGTGGTACAAACTGTTTTAATCAGATTCTAATGAATAGCATCACGCAGCGTGATTACGTATGGGTTTCGTTAACAAGGAACAACCTCATTCGGTGCAGTCTGTCGCGACACTGTAAGGTGTTGGGAAGCTTGCCTCGTAGGCGATCTTCTTTCCAGAAGTCAGCGCCGACGCATCAAATATCAAATTTGTTCCAACACCGAAAAATAATATCAATATCCGCAATTAGCAATCGAATCGACGCCAGAAATTCGTTACGCACACGCAAACCTGTTTATCGTTTATCGATAAATATTCGTAACAGTAGTCCAT
>NW_017100218.1:1373907-1377770 GCF_001263275.1 Habropoda laboriosa
CTACAACTTGCAATTGATGTGTCCGATTTGAAGGTTTATGTTGTATCCGACGCTGTTTCTACGCGAAATGCACTTACCAGAAATACAGCACGTGATCTAAAAATATCGTCACGTGCAAATTATAAGCATGGAAAATGAACAAAGAATAAATGGTCGCCGATAATGAAACTCGTACAGAGAACAACACGTATATACTTGGTATTTAAATTAAATCGATAATAGTAATAATCTTAAATATACTTAAAAAACAAAATTAACTTGAAAGAATAAAACAGTTGGAGGATTAGAAATACGTTTAGTTGATTCACGCTTATAAAGCGTTTCCAAATGAAAACTTCTTAGTTAGACGAATTGTTCAGTCACATGTTCGGAAATAGAGGATCAGAAGTACTGCTCAAGAGGCTCTCGAGGTCAATACTTTAAAGTTTCGTTATGTGATAAGGCACATCATCGATGACATTCAGCAGCTTTGCTTTACCTTGAATCGTCAGGGAAAAAACAACGCTATTTTTATCCGTATTGTGTTTAAAAATATATAGTAATAAAAAAATTTTGTATAACCATATTTTTTTTCATTTGTATAAAATTAACAGACTGATCATTACACTGATCAATGTTTAAAGAATTTTTACAGTATAATTTCCAGTAAAAATGAATTTCCAATATAATTTCCATTCACAATGAACGACATTTACACCGATCGAAGAATTTTTCAATGTATGCACATTTCAATCTTCGTTATACGTACACATTGGATGCGCCTATATGTCAGCAACGCGTTTTTCTCTATAATGCATATCTTTACATTGCAGGGCAAGGTAAAACGTGGTGTGAAACGTGATCACGTTGATCACTTCTATTTATAATTACGTAAATGACATATAACGTCTGTAACGAACGTGCTTCCCTGACAAGTGAATGAAATTATACTACTAAACGCACGTTACATTAATACTACTAAACTTTACGGGAAATGTAGACAATACTTTAACACTATTGAGTAGCCGATTTATTAATTGATAAGTGTATCTATTTGGTACAATTATAAAACTATGAAAAAACTAACGTTTAATTATACAACATAAAAAAATACAATTTTCCAACAGATTTTTATTCAAGTGTATATTTTCGTAATTTTTTTGGTTACCTTTGATGCTAGAAATTTGTTCTTCGACGGTCTCACCTTGCCATGGATTATCTTCGACTTGAATAATCCAACGAATTTTCCTTGACTGCATCTGAAAACATGTGATCTTTGTTAAAAAAGAAAATGAAAAATTTGTTCGTAGTGAATTATTGCTCGAGTACCATCGAACTACAACAGATCAGTAGTACATGCTAGTTTTAAAGTCGATATATCGGTATCGATGCACGACTATTTTTTTTTTTGGATAGAGTGTTTATAGATAATGTGAGTAGAAATGAGTTTCCTCGATCGTAATTTTAACCTCCATGTGCGTAAAATTCTATCCAGTTTTCTATTTCTCTTTGATGTATTTTCATTTTTGCAAACTACTCAAATACGTTTCATAGAAATTCGCTAATATTTCTATCTGTTACTTTATACCACAAATGAACGAATTGTCCCTTTACGAAGACCAACGACAAAACATAATTAAATTTATTATACGAAAACTACGTGATTATAAAATTCTCTAGTTTGATTCTTAAATTTCACTGGTTACTGTGAGTCAATAGAGCTATTATTAATATAAAATTAGTGGAATAAATGTATGTTAACGATTAGATATGTAGCAATCGTGAATTAAATCAAAATGTAAATGATCGTTACGTTCAAATAAATTTGTAATTGTACGAAAAACATAAGAACGATTACCTTAAATAACATCGAAGAACATTAGAAAAATGTTTGTAAACGCGACGTTCATGGATCCACGTCTGAATATACTGTTACGGGCAATTCTCGTTCCACACTGACAATGATTTGTCTGTCAACGGAAGTGACACTCTGTATTGTGACTATCTGGCGGTTCGTTGCATCGACCATGCGTACTTGAATGTCGACTTTGCTAAGAAGAATTGTCAGAACTACACCCACGGGTTTGTCACTTACATACATATGTGGATGATCAGAGCTTTCGTCCACGAGATATTCCGACACGAGCACGAATCACTCTTAAATTCTCCCCTGTTATTAGCTAAAGAACACCATTCATTCCCAATCGCTTTAACACGCATGATGTGCCGGGTATTACAAGCACGATTAAAGTTTCAAATTCGTAACTTCAAAGTTTTACATCAACGTACTACGAATTTAACTTTAAAAAAGAAACTATGAAACAATTTCTCGTTTATTTAATGTCTAATCGTTATGTACAGAAAAATTGTACTACGTTAGATAGCAATTTGTGAGTGAACGCTAAACCACGTTTAACTGTACAATTTTTAAATATTGAATGTGCAACATTCATGTTTAATTTAAGGTTGAAATAAAACAATTTTTTTTTTCAAAAATATACAAAAAGCATTTGCTATCGTTCTAATTTATTTTATAAACACAAAGTTTCTTTTTAAATCACCACACTTTACTCGATTCATCTATTATAACTGAAAATTTTTAAATTTAAAGTTGTAAATACAAATCGATTTGTGTGATCGATCAAGTCATTATGAAACTACGCATGCGCCAAAAATGTCCGGAACAAACGATTAACCACGAGGTAGAAATCGGAAATAAACGTAAAACATAACCTACGCAGAACTGAAACAAACAAATATAAAAACTAAAAGGCAAAAATGTATTTAATGTATTATTTAAATGAAAATGGGGATCGAGTGTACACATTAAAGGTAATAAATATGACATTTATTTTAAACCGTATATATTTATCATTGGTACAAAAAATATATTACTTTTAGAGTATAGAAATTATATTTTATTTTGAAGTATTATAGTTTGAACAAAGACAAACTAGAAACTTTTACATTTGTTTTGAAATAAATGTGTACATAGATAACCTTATTTTTCTTTTTATTAATCCATATACTTTTTCTATAGAAAATGGATCCAAATGGAAGACCGACGCTATCGGCACATCCTGGTAATTAGTAAAATGTATTTTGCTTTATAAAATATTCTAGTTAATTAATATAAAATATTATTCTAGCGCGATTTTCTCCAGAAGATAAATATTCAAGGGAAAGGATAACATTAAAACGACGATTTGGTCTATTACTTACACAGCAACCACTACCTACCTATTAATAATTCTTTGTTGTTTATGATTAAATGTATTTTATATAGAAATGAAATTAAATCTAATATAAAAATTACTAAAGTATATGTGTGAATGTAATGTATTTATATGTTCTACTATTCATTGTTCTTGTACACATACATGATTAAACTTTCAACACCTACAACTTCCCCTTTTGATAATCTATATATAAACTTCCTAATAAGTTAACACACTTCTGTTGAAACATTTATACTATTTGCAATTACATGTAAGTTATATATGAAATACAATAGATATTTTACATGTGATGGATTAATTATTCATTTTATTTAATAAAATCCTTTTTTATTCAGAGTTCAGTTCATCTTAACATGTACATATAAAAAATAAAAGTCATATTTTTATTTATTATACAATATCTAATCATTTTGAGTAAGATACAGTTTTATCAAATAATATATTAATGAGATTACATAAAGCCAACTATACTTTAGAATTTTATGAACAAGTGCTTATACTACTGATAAAATTAAAACTCAAATTGGTGCATATAATAAGACTATAATTGCAAACTCAAAACTTGTACCAACAATTCATGACACTTGTACTTTTCATTAAATACACTGTGTTAAACTTAAAATAAAGAATAACAATAAGTATACA
>NW_017100218.1:1377918-1387913 GCF_001263275.1 Habropoda laboriosa
CCCAATTTCAGCATTTTTCTAACATATAAATATCATATTGAGTATTATAATAATTATTTACATAATGAGTGAAAGTAACCACTAAATCATATAATGATGTTCTAATTAACATGGCAATATAATGATACTTTTTGCAATATTCATATTTTAAATAATGAAACTAAGAAATAAATGTAACATAAATAATATTTATCTTATTCTTTTTACATATACTTACATTTTTCACAAATATTTATTACAAAACACAACATTTTTATCCTTGAGATGTAATTATGTTGTAATTATTTCTTGTGATATTTGTGTACAAACTATATAATTTCAAGTCCTTATTCAATGTTATGAGTATATTCTTGACGAACATTTGTACAAATTTTACAGAATTGTACCCAACAAAAAAATTAAATATTCAATCACCTTAGTACTAAAATAACACAATCTGTAAGAGTTTCAAAATTGTATGAAATTATCATGAATTTTTTATCATGAACTTAATACGCAATATATTATATTTTCAAACAATTAAATATTTGGAAAGTAGAAAACAGTTTAAAGTAATTAGACTATTATATGTACATAATGTAAAAGTTATAAGTACATATTTTAAAGTAAAAGTAACAAATTTTTACAACTTACTTCGAATGAAATGAAACAAAAGATATGTTGGTCAAATTTTACATGTGGACTGTACAACAATATCAAAAAATGAATATTGTTCAATAAGTTCACTAGAATATAAATCACATTACTGCACAAGAAAAAGCTTTATATTGTAGCAGTATTTCCAACTATGTTTATATTTTTCAATTATAAAACTTCTGAGTTTCTTTTTACCTACTGCTCACATATTGTCATATAATTTTTTCGCTTTTAATGGCAAAACATAAATTAGGAATTACTTATTCTTACTAGAAATAAGCGATGATGCAAATTAAAATTTGACCTTTGAACAAACATTGTATAAACATATAACTTCGAACAATATATATAAATCCTATTTGTCCAAAGTTCAAATTTCAATTAAGCAATATAAAAACATAAACAAACCAGTATAGTGGTGATTGATAAACTAATAGTAAATGATAGCATTACTCAGTATCATAAAATTATACCAAATAGCGGAGAAATGGTCTGGATCAACGTGCATACAATTTGCATTCTATAATGTCATAGATGTATTATATATTTTTAATATCAATGTCTTTACGTTCAGTTTGCTTCTGAAGGTGCTGCTGGTAGAACATGAACTTGCTGTGCTTTACTAGCATTGTAAACTTGGCCAGGACTGAATGGTTCTAGTCTTGAACTAGAAGCTATTTCACTTTTACGAATCGTATCTTAAAAGAATTAACAAATGTTATCAATATGAACATATAAAAAATCTTAAACAGACAGTGTTAAAATTTAAACAATTGTGTAAAAACTAGCGATTAAATGAAGAGTAAAATGTTAATGTATCTTCAAATATTCTTTGATATTGAAGAACTTACCACTTTTTGATTCTGGTGCTGGAATGTATCGGGACAATCTAACAACAGGAAGAGGCAAATAACCACTGGTTAATGGCATCACGTCCAATGTGACGCTTTGTTTTTCTAAAATTTCCAAAGACACAATTCCAGCAGTACGACCACATACAGCCCACATGGCTTGATCAGCAAGAACCTCATACATTAATTGTGGTGAAGGATATGGATAAGGACTAGGTAACATTCGTGTTACTGTAAGATAAAGATGGCACATGCTACCAGCACGACAAAATTCACCTCCGTTTCCAGCAGCTTCAACTTTCGAGGACACTGTAAATAAAGTCTGGAAAATGATATTATAAATAGAAACTCACCTTTTTAAAACATTTTTAAAATAAATGTTATATTTTATATTTAATCACAATTAAATTACTAACAAAGCAGACTATTACATCGACTATTAAAATACATTTCACTAATTTATATACATTAAATAAAAAGCCATAGAAGTAATTTATGCTCTTACCACATAATCTGTAATATCAAAATTGCATCTATAAAGACTGGATGCTTCTTCCATTCTTTGCAAATTATAAATTTGCAGAGGATCATCATTGGTATGTAAGTAGTTTAGTTCTTCAGTATCATTAATAGGTATGTATTTTACACGAAAATCAGTCTTTATTGGCATCAAATACTTCTCATCTATACCAATTTCAAGTTCCCACATAAATGATACATTTATTCCATTACCTACTACTAATCTCTGACCCGCGATAGGATTTAAGCTTTTAAATTTAACGTCGATTGACGTTATTGTTGTTAATTCTGGTTCAATCAGTTGTAGGTGTTGATTTGTTAATCCTGTTACAATTATTTGAAGGAATTTCCTTTGTTTTGCTGTGTGAAGTTTCATGTTTGACATAAGAGGTGGACCAAAATGTAGAGGTATGCTTTCTTCTAAGCCCCATGGACATTGTATATTCAACTACAAAAGTGTTAATAACCATAAATATTTAAAAATTATGTTTATTTTTATTATGTATATTTTTTTAATTATTACAATATATATTATATGTGAAAAAGGTACCTTATGTTCCATTGATAAAGCATCTTTCTTTGGTGGTAGTTCAGCTAAAACTTTAAACTTTAACCGTATTGTTTGAAATGGTTCACAAAGTGGCAGTGGTATTTCTAGTTCTTTAGACATTGCTTCTTGAGAACTATCGACTTGTACTACCAATCCCCTAGACGTACGCAATTTAAGCTTCATATCTTCTGTTTTTTTTATACTCCCACTCATAATAATTAATTCTATATCTTGAACAAGGCCCGCCAATAAGTCTCTGCCGCATTTCAAGAAAATTGTAGGCTGGGTTTTAGCTACTTCATAACATAATCGAGGATTTAAAATAGGCGATAAAAATTCCAATTTTTCTTCAATAACTAACGATAATTGGCCAACTTTGTAAAAACCAGGCTGATCAACACTCCTGGATAATTTAAACGTATTCATACCTGGTTTCATTATAAATTCGTCACATGATAATGCTTTACTGAAATCACCTTTCGCATTTACAGATGGTTTTCTATGTTTTGTACTGTCAGAACGTCTCACGACAGGTTTAATGTTTCTGTGTACAACACTAGCAGATCCAAGACTTTTATCTTCTTTATAATCTAAATATGAATATACTTGTAATTGGAGTAAACTTGGATCAGACGGTTTCATATCTTCTAGAGTACATTTCGATAACAACGGGATTGATGGTTCAGGTGGTAATTTTGAACCCTTTTTCTTACTAGGTAATAAAGGTTTCTGAATTTCTTCAACAGATATAGACGCTTTAGTACATTTTACCTCTCTAGGAAATAAACTTTGTATACAAATTTCGATATTGACCACGCAATCTTGCACTACTTTATCCATCACTTTAACTTCCATACTAAATATCAGAAAAGCACATCCAAGTTCTATGAGTAATGGTTGTGGTGATGAGATCATCTTCATGTATCCAAACATTTCTTCAAAATAGGTATTACGAACAGTAATGTGCAATACATTTAAACTAGAAATAGCTGCACAAACTTTTGTATATTTTTCAACATCATCCATTCTTTTGTAACATTGTGCCAATTCCAACTGAGTTTGTGCTGCTAAGTGATTCCAACCTTCATCAGTGTAAGTTTTTAATGCATCAGATAAAAATGCAACAGCTTTTTGGTTCTCTCCAAGCTCACTATAAAATTGTGCTAATTCTTTTCCTATTAATCTAGCTGATCGAATTCGACCCACATGTTTGTAAGTACCCATAGCTAATTCCGCATGTTCAAGATATTGTTTTTTAAATGCTTCTTTTGATGAAAGTGCTTCTTTTAATTTATCAGTTGGTGTCAATTTTCCCTCTATTTGTGATTCAGAATCACCCATACCAGCTATAAGATAAACAACTGTATGTAACTGCTCACTAGAAGGTTCATTCCCAGGCATTAAACCACATAGTTTTCCTAAATTTCCCAACTAAAATAGATTATAATAAAGATCACATTATTAATCATATTACTTTTTCAATTTATATTGACTTCTATAATTTAAAAAGTATTCAATTAATACTTTCTGCAACTTACTTTGTCTCTAGCAAGAGCCCATAGACTGGCTGTATGTAAGGAGCAAAGGTCTAGTTGTTGATTATTATCAATGTTATAGGACGATAATTGACAAGCTTGCAATACCTCTAATGCACAAAGAAAAGACCAACATTCAATTGATCCTTCAGGTCGTTGAACTTCTAATATACGTAATTCACTTAATGTATTATGAACAAATGACAAGCACCTTTGTGCAACCTAAATTAACATAAAATTATGTATTTATATTCATAATAAAACAAAATAGCCAAGAATAAGTTCTTTTCTTATAAGTTGAAATAATCTTGATATATACAAACCTCCCATGGTTTGTTAAGTGCTAGTAACATGGCACACTGTCTACTGAATAAATAACTTCTAAGATCTAATAATGATGCTTTACATTCAGCCAAAAGATGTCTTAAATGATGATTTGTACCATTACTTAAATTAACACCTTCCCAATTATTTAATGGTGTTTGAAATAAATTTAACCATATAGGAGTCTCTACAAATTTGTTGAGAAGAGATTAATTTTTTATCTTTAAAGGATAAGGATACTTTAATATACGAAACTGACATACCTCCTACATTAGAATTAAGCACAAACTGTGTAAAGAGAGCATCTAATTCATCATACTGTACTAAAGCTTCATCATATAAACCTAACATTTGTAAAACAAATGCAAGCTCTTCCTGAAAAGTGAATTATAATTGAAAACTATATACTTTTAATATATAATTACATAAAAGTAGAACATATACAAAAATAATTACTAAAAACAAGACTTAACTTACCTGCAGTAAGAAATAATGACAAAAATTCCAACTAGGATGAATTCTATTTTCTCTTTGTTCTCTAATAATATCTTCAAAATTAGATAGTCTTTTGTCATATGCAACAAGCATTAAATGACGTATACGATTAATTAAACTTCTCCATGATTCAGCTGACCGCATCTCTGATTTTATTGGATTTATTACAGCACAGCATCTATTTAACATATTACTTATAATATATAATAGGGGAACAGTATATAAAAATAAATTTTAAAAACATTTATCAATTTAATTATTACTTCACCTATCACCATTCTTAGAAGCAAAATCACTGCGAATTTTGTCTAAAACTGTTGTTCTAGGTAATAACTTATTAGTCTTTTTTATATCGTAAGTTTCTACTATAACAATCATCCAATCTTGGATATGATATTGTGTTAGTGTCTTTAGCCAATTATCTATGTCTTCCCTGATGCTTGTTTTATAAGTGTCTACATCCTGTAATCCAAATAGTTATGATTAAACAAATATATACTCACATCACAATTAACTCTTATAAAATAAAGAGATGACGAAAGTATGAATCTACTTACAGAACATTCAGTCCAATAAATATGAAATATTGGTTGTTTTATCAGATGCCGATCTTTTTCATTTGGGAGAATGTCTTTACAAAATGGCACAAAAGTTGCCCCAAGTTTAACTTGCTTAATTGGTCTACTAAATGATCTACGCCATTCCACCATATCAGCAGGCATGGCTTGAAGCAAACTATTTTCCAATGCAGAAAATAACTTATCATCCCCTGCATCTATATTGAAAAAGGCAATAGAGTTTACTGAGATAATGTAAACAAAATTTATTCTTATCAAACAATATTTTATATATATGTACATTATTAAATATGTATCTAAAGAAATCCTAACTGTAAAAGAAATTATTATTACATTTTATAGACTGTGAAACATAGAATATCATATTAGCAATGATTCCAATTATGCTGAAAAGAAAAAAGAAATGTCATGAAGATTGACAGTTCATCGAGGGCGTAAATAACAATGCTTAACAATAGTGACATCACTAGAAAGAGGTTAAATAAATTAATATCTTGATTAATGAACTTACACGTGATAATTGGTTTAATATCCATAAAGGTATTTGATCTACGTTCACCACCCAAAGACGACCCCCCATTGCAATTCATTTCTAAAGATTGGCAGTTGCTTCGCGAACTTGCTTTCAATCATTACAACTTTACGTCACTTTTGTTACTTTGTACAAAAATTACTTTTTAGTTTATCTTAAAATAAAATATACAATACTTCAACGTTCTTTCTAAATTAAATAGAGAGCAATTGTTTTATTCGTCACAAATAGATAAGAATTCAACATAGTACAATAAATCTAACATTTTATTTCAGTCGTTCAGATAAGTTCCATTGAGGTTGGAATTGGAATCTTCGTTTAACATGTCGTGTAATATCGATACTCTCAAAAATTTCGATATCTCGTATTCTACTTAATGTATATACATTGTTTGTTTGTTGCAATTTTTGCAAAGTTTGTTGAAAATTAGTGCAGTTTTTACTTTAGTTAATGTATATAAGTTTGTAATTGGAAAGCATATAATAATTGTTTGAAAATTGTAGATAGAATATAATATAATTGACACGTACTAAAGTGTACAATATTAATTTGTATCAACAAAAAATATTTCAGTGACTGTCAGAATATTATTTGTTAACAGGTTAATAAATAATTTAACTCTATACTTTTAGTATTATCTTTACAACTTTATGATTTAAGTAGTACTTAACTCTAAATACATTTAATAAGTTGAACTTTCAATCATCTAGATTTGTTCTAAAATAATTTTTTAATTTGAAAAATTGACATATAGAATAGTGAAGCAGAGAAAAACAAATGTATCAGAAAAAAGTAATTAATAAAATACCAGGTAATCTGCCATCCCCTTCAAAAAGAGAAAAACAAGGTTACATTGAAGACTTAGCAAAGAAACAAAAATTTGAATTGGAAGAATTGTTAGAAAGACAAAATAAAATTCTTAGTAATAAGTAGGTAAGGTCTGAAGTCTAGGTTACATTATTAAATTAATTTTTCATAACATATATTCTTTTTTTTTTTTGTAGAACATTCATATTAAAACTTCCAGATAAAGGAGAAAAAATTAGAGCTTTTCGTGATAAGATATTAAAAGAACTGGAACATAAGAATGAAATTCAAGAAGCAGCTAATCTTTTATCAAGATTAAATTTAGCATCTGAAGGTAAAGCTGCTATGAATGAATTAGAATGGACAGGCAAATATAATGAATCAAGAAATGATATAAAAGTTGAACTTGATAGTGATGATGAAGAAGATCCTTTGAAAATATTGGCACAAGTTAGTTTTATATTTCTATAAACTATGTTATATTTTATATAATGTGCTTTAAAATTTATTCTTTACTGTCATTAGCCTACAGGATCTGGGATTCATAAAAAGAAAGTTGTACATTTACCACCAGAAGAAAGCTTAATTAAGGCAGAAGATTTAGCAGAAATAGAATCTTTTAAAATAGAACCTACTGAACATATTACATATATTCTCAACAAAATAGAAAAACCTTCAGAGGAGAAAACTGTAACAAAAAAACCATTTAAGCCATATAAAACAACTAAATCCAATGTACATGATCCAGAAAAAGAAAAACAAAGAAAACAGAATAAACATTGGGAAGTTACAGCAGCAACACCTCCACTTATAGTTCATGGTGCAACAAAAATTATAAATTTAAATGAATCCCTGAAGTTACAAAAGGAACAGGCTGAGATTCTTCAGGTGAATAGCTCTTGTAATTAGATGTAATACTTAAAGTATTTTTTATAAAAATTGCCGTTATTTCTCAGGAGGTTCGAACAAAACACGCAGCGGAAAGATTAGCTGAACAACTCGGTTTACACAACATTGGTCCCACACCCGAAAATGTAGGTAACTATCGTCTACAGGATGAAAAAGGATCAGATTCTTCTACTTCAGAAGATGAAGAAAACGAAGTACATGATGAGGAAGATAATGATAAAGGGGGAACTGTTGTTTTTACAGTAGACAGTATAGAAAGTTAACTTATTTTATTACCACGTACGTCTATGGATTTTATGTAAATATATTTATGAATAAATTAATCATTCTTAAAAAGACTATAGTATACTTTCTTATTATACATACAAGAACATGATTATGGTTGTAATTAATCGAAATATCAAGATCTTGCTATTAATTTAAAGTACATGTGATTTTGATAATTTGAAATGTAATAACTCGAACTAAAATGTTTATGGAACTTTATTATTTTTACAATGTTTATATTAATTGTATCCAAAATTATTAATAATTGCTGTGTATGGTGCTGCAGCTTTGGTAATCTTTTGTGCAGCTTGGGTGGTAAGTTTCTGAAATAAAAAGGAAGAAAATGTAAAATCATTCTTTGAACCAATTCTAACTCTGATATTTTTAGATATACCCTGAGTTTTTCTCTCTTTTGAATTTTAAGAGTTGATTTGACGCGTCTCTTGTTCTCCAATGTGCGTACCACAGCCTTGTATTTCCATCCAACTTCATGAGATAATCTACCTACATTACAGTACTAAAAGGACAAGTTACATTAATATCATATAACCTTTTAATACACATTATAAATGTTTCTACTATATTTACTCAGTTAAATATGACATCACAAAGAATAAAACATATACTCAGGCGCAAATTACCAATACATCATCGTAAAAAATTTAATAAGTAGCAGCAAATAATTACAATTATACTTTTCATTAATGATCTTACCTTCCTACCAGGTTTCAAACACATAACTCTCATAGCTCCTGGTACAACAACACGTTTCCTGCGATCATATGGTGGTGGACAACCTTCATAAACCTTCAACCTCCTAAGAGCATCCTTTCCCCTTTGTGTTTTGTGTGGGATCATTCCTAAAAATTAGACTATGTTTATAGTACTGTAACATTTATACTCCAAAGTCCTTAATGTTTCATAACAAGTAATCTCATATAAAAATTTGTTTCATTGAATTATCAAATAATGTAGGTAAGAATTTCATATAATCATTGATTAAGATAAATTATAAAATTCTGTTTTAAGTCACTGATGTCTAAACATACCACGAACTGTTTTCCAAAGTATTTTACTGGGAGCACGGAAATGGAAAGGTCCACGAGCTGGATTCACATTACATCTTTTGCGTAAAAATGACATATACTTCAACTTGTTCCTAAAATAAAAATATTGTATTAAACAAATTGAGTCTTTTAAAAGAATATGTCACATAAAAAAGAATCCTTATGTATCTATGTATAACATGATTATAAATATTAATGTATCTATTTTTGCTAACCTGAAGAAATTACCAGAGATATTAAGTTGTTCACTGCGAACAACAATTACTTTATTGCCTTGTAAAATCGTTTTAGCAATAACTGCTGCCAAACGACCAAGTAAATGGCCACAGCCATCAATTAATATTGGCTGAAAGTATATAATTATAATAAAATTCCGATTATACTAATGTACCTATGTATAATGTTACCAATAACAAATAACACGTGTCAATTGACACTTAAAAAGAAAATAATCAATTTATTTAAATATCATGTAATACATACTATTTTAATACGGAAAAGTAGTAAAGTATAGAATTTATACAATTTTATGAGAAAGAAGAACAAATATGATAACAAGAAAACACGTGTATACGACACAGAAAACGGTTCAACGAATTAATATATTTTTAAGTAATTCCTATTAAATAACTGTAAAAAATATTTATCAAATTCTTGTGCATAGAATGCAGATTAAAACAAGCATTCGTACAAAATAATTTATACTATACGATTTTAAAACATTAAAACTTAACATGCGTACCTTATTACTGAAGCCAGTCATTTTGCCACCCTACCGGAAAAGGATCCATGAACGTTGAGAAGTGTGCGACCTCTTACCGGAAGATATTGTGTTATAGCTCCAGTGTGTCCAACATTATATTTCTTCTTCTAAATACAAGCATGCAATATTCTTTGTTAAAATGTTTATATATCATTGCAATTA
>NW_017100218.1:1388133-1396416 GCF_001263275.1 Habropoda laboriosa
ATAGGTTTTTAAATTAATAATAAGTAAATATGAAACAATTTAATATTTTTTTATTGGTGACGGTGGGTTTCGATAAACTAAGTATGCAACAGAGTACATTGGTTTCACAACTAAAGTTTTAAACTTTACATAAATCGAAACTATCGCTGTCGTGTTAAGTTTTGTTATTTAACAATATTTATGTACACAAAATTATATTAATTCTGAAGATTAAGATACGAAACATGTTAATTGTAATATAATTAATTAAATGATCAAATTTAACGGCGGTATTAAATTAATATAACCAGATATTTGACTTCTTGAGTCCATATGATATGACTCCTTTTTCAAGGCGTTATTAAAAAAATATCCGTTATACTCCTAATTATTAGTATTTATATCATTTTATGTTTAATATTCTTAAGCTAATATCACAATGGCTCGAGACAGTCAAGACTTCCAATATTTGTGCACATATTCTTATACTATGTTAGTTTGCCGGTTGCGTAACTGTCTTGAAAAACTTGTATCCTATTGTATAGTAAGTGAATTAATTTTTATGCTATACAAATCTGAAAAATGTCTATTTCTATATATGAAAAATTCCTAAAATCGCACGAGCATTGGTTCTTAATCTTCTAACGAATATACAAATTACATGTAAAAAGTTACTACTTTATACTACAGATCATGTAAAGCACATGTTTGTTTTACACATCTTTAAAAAAAATTGCAATCATTTTACATTGCATTTGTATGTACAAATAATATATTTTAAGTATAGTTGTAAAAAGCGAAAGCAGTGCCATTATTAAATTAATTTAATTAAAAGGTATTCAATTTCTGTTGTATTTTTCTTTAAAGAAACAAAAAGAAAAAAGTGTACTACTCTTGTTCTTTAAATAAATAATCATATTTATAAAGGCACTGCCTCATTTAATACAATTTACAAAATATAGGTGATAAGTACAATTTTCTTCTCAATGTACAAACACTTGATACAATCAATGAATATTAAAACTATGCACGTGATAAAATCTAATATTCCACGCGTATGTGCAATTCAATGGATGTGAAATCAATTTTATTTTTATTAAGATATATGAAACATTACTTTACTAGAAAAATGTACAAATATGCAAATACTAAATTCATTAAGTAAATGTCAGTGTTATTAAAAGGATTTACATCAAAATTTCACTTGCATAATTTCATCAAATACAAACATAAACACTGATACAGATCATTTTTATTAATTGCATATATAATTAGATAATGCCTTCCTTTAACTTTTTAAGATCTTAGCATGAAAGTACCTTTCACTTGTCAATTGACTTTGATCAAAAAAGCAGAAGTTGAAGTTATTAAGCAAAGCTTAAAGTTATGTTCCCTGAACAAGATGGGTACTTTTCTTTACGTCATTCCAGGTACAGTAACATATTTTCAACAATGTAATACGAACACTATTATATGTCACTTCATTTTGGTATAGAAATTCAGGAATTACAAAGATACACTTTTCTATTTGTATTTTTAAACAGTAGGTATCAATAATAGTTCGGAATATTTTCAAAAATAATTGTATAACGTGTTTGCCGCTAGTACACTCTAAATACGGAGAATGATATATAAATACTTCATATGCGAATAGCCAGTAATATCGTAAACTTCGAAAAAGTATATAAAAAGGATACCAATGAAACAAAAGTGTTATAGAATGATTACACTGTTTCCGCTTGCTACTAAATTGTCTTATGAGTTAGAGAAGTTAATTGATCATGAATTTAAACATAAAAAAATAACATTATCTATGTGCTTCATAATAATGGAAGTACTTTGTAGCAGTGTTTACCATGAATTGCTATGACAATCTCAAGTGTTTATACGTACAGTCTATCTATAATCTTATTCTAATATTTTCAGGCAATAATATCCTGGCATACACAAATTTAGTGTAATGCTACAATATGGATACAGTCGCATGTTTCTGAATAAACATTATCAAATAACATTTTAAATTTTTACATTATTTTTAAACGTTTGCAAGAATTATTTGAAAGATAATAATTTACACTTTTATTACTAGCATGAAAGATGCTGTTAGGGTGAATCTAAAAGAAAAGCCCGTGCCCGTTCCGTCATTCTGCGTACACGTCCTCTACTACTTATACTAATGCCTGGTACATTTTCAGGTTCTAGACTTTCATCACTTTCTTCTGCATAATATCGACGTTTAATTTTACGTCGATTTCTAACTGGCATTGTATTGCTCTCGTCACTTTCTTCATTATAGCGAGGTCGTTTTCCAGTTCTCCTTGAATTTTGTATAATTTCTTGATTTTGTATTTCTCTCGTTCCACGAACCCTTCTTTGTGACCTTGATGATACAAAACCTTTGTCTGATTCTTCGCTATCTGAATCTTGATTATTGTTTCCACGTTGAGATTGTTCTTCTTCCTCCTCCTCTTCTTCTTCCTCTTCTTCCTCACTCTGACTTTCAATGTTATTCCTTCCACTTCTTGTTGTGCCTTTTATGCTATCCTCATGTTCAGATGCAGATGCTAATTTTCGAGATCTTGTTCTACTTCTATTGATAACTTCCTCTTCACTTTCATCTGATACCTCATTTGCAGAAAACGGTTCGTCTTCCTCATACTCATCAGTTTTTATATTTTCGTAACAGTTTATTTTGGACTTTGATTTTACTTGCTTATTATTTCTGCCATTCTTTGCACGATTCTTTCGAGTTTGTTTTCCACGACCACTGGGTGTGTATATATCCCCAGAATCACTATCAGCACTAACACTAGGTACCGGTTTTCTTGCTCGTGTCCTTCTTACAGGTACACTACCACTACTTTCACTTTCTGAGGAAGCTTCTGAATCACTGGCTTCACTCTCACTTTCTTTTGGCTTTTTAGATACAGCAGATCTAGAAATTCGAAGTTTTAACGTTGGTCGCGTTGTATTACCAGAACGTTTTGTATGTCCATTTGTCATACGCGATGGTCCTATCAAATCAAAGAAATAGTAATCAATTTCTTTACTTTTTTAAGAAAAAAAATATGCAATGTACCTTACAAATGAAAGTATATAAACTAATAATTTCTTCCTTGTATGTTTCATAACTGAATGAGTTAAACATCATTTTTATATATATACATATATATACCTGGTGCAGACACATTAGAATTGCTCTTTCCTACTTCATCTAAATCAACATCATCATCTTCGCTATTCATATCGTCGTCATCATCTGAACAAGCGGGTTTTGATTTTGGAGGACCTATATATGAATTTAAAATCTTTAAAATGATATTTACTAATTTATTTTACTAAATATTTTATATTTAGAAAATTAAAACGTACCGGTGCCGTTTGGTAATCGAACTTTACCTCTTCTACCTTTTCCTTTAGGATTTGTTTTGTTGTTACTGAGTCTTCTCGCAGATTTCCAATTTGAAATAACTTTTCGCATATGCTCTTCAAACATGGCTGATAATCTTATTGTCATTAAATATATCTACAAAAAAATCATAACTTTCTACAGTGCATTAAATATTCATCATATACTATAATAAATAACATACCCTCGAACGTTTGTTAGTGTTATAATTCTTGCTATTTGTAAATATTAACCGCATATCTTTGGCAAATTCTAAAGGAGTTTCGTAATTTCCTCCTAATAAATCCTCTTTTACTGTACGGAAATCCATTGGTGTATCTATAATTTGATGATAATCTGGGTGTTCTAATCTATCAACTGGTTCCCTGTAAAATAAAAATAAAATTTATCTTTACATTTAAATTAGATTGTTTATAAAATTTTATAATGTAATGATACTCTAGTATTTTTACAATGATTTGTGCTGCGTGAAGCTTGAGGTGCCTTCGTGGCGCCGTTGTTGAATTTGCTCCACGCACGTAGTATAGTACAGTCGACTATACTATCTCAATTGTATCTTAATACAATTGAGCCGCGTTGAAATTATAATATGAGTTACGCTCGGAGAAACTGAACTCTTTACTCGTATTCGGTACTATGTTTAATAATCTTGGTATATAATTATTGTTGGCGGTGATTGAATTGATATTGTGCTTGGCGGTGGTTGTAACATAACTTTTTTTCGGTGGCAGTTAGAACATAACTGTTCCTTGGAACGATGTCTTGGAGACGCGTACATTTTTGGAGTGAATTCCATTGGTTAATTAGTTGAGGTGGAAGTGGAAAATTTTAAAAACTATTGGTGGATAAGGGCGAGTTAGCAACAGCCTAGAGTTGCAAGACTGAAAGAAAAGGTAAGAGCCTAAGATTTTTTCAAAATTACGTGTCTAGGCCCTTACCATGCAGCGGCCGCTCAAACCAAGGTTCCGTCTATTGTTTGTTAGCTGAATTTTAGAAAGTACAGTTTCGAGTTACAATAACGGGACCTTGCCTGATGTATGCAACGCAGCAATTTGATATAATATGTAATTATCATACATATTATGAATGTTAAATAAAATTTAATGCACTAAAATTAGTTTCTTTTACCTGAAAGGAATAGAATCCTCGCATTGCCATAATGTTTCCAATAATTGACGACATGCTATTTTCCAAGCACTTAATGCTTCTTGTGTTCGTAAATTTTTACTTGAAGTTGCTCTTTGAGTGCTGGTTGAAGGTTTGTCTTTTGCATCTTCCACATCAATTTCTGATTCAGAAGAATGGTATGTATCAACTAGTTGATGATAAAGAGCTGGTACATCCAATTCTGTAGTTTCTCTGAATAATATGGTAAATAATCTAGCTTTATTATATCATAATAAAATTAAAACGAAGTATAAAGCAAGATATAAATGACATACAACTTTCTTGAGTAGATAAACTGTATCTTACTTTATAATACGTAGGCAAAGATCGGTAACTATTCTTGCATGTTTTACTATTTGACTATGTGGCTCGTTAAATTGTTCTGCGTTTGTTGCTAAGTATCTAACATCAAACTGGGCTGATGTTATTCTTCGATAAAAATGATTTTCAAAACGAGCTTTTATAGTCGATAAATCAATGGGGTATTCCACAACAAATGCATATGCAGGATATATATTGAGATCAACAGGTGCCACAAACGGTTCCGCAATTGCAAGACTCATCACTTGATCTAATCCACGTATTATTCTGCGACATGTTGCCTCTCTATCTCCCAGTGGCCATTCCTCTGCCTGAGGTTGATATAGTATTGTTCTTATCTCTTCTGGAAGCACAGGAACTGCACCTCCAAGTTCTGCAGGAAGTCCTATAATATATTAAAGAATCTTTTACATTTATTTAGTTTCAATTAATACTCCAAATAAATGTAAATTGTATACTTTTACAAAAATATACTTTAAATAAAATTAAACAAAATATCAACAGACCACTATTAGAATTGAATTGATGAAAATTTTAAACGTACTATTTTCATCAATTGGTTCAAGATCCCAAGGACTCATTCTTTCATATTCGCCGTTATCCCATCTAACACGAAAACACATAAAAAAAGATTCTGGAAAATCTTCGTCTAAAGGCTCCATTGATTGTATCTGACCCATCCACCATCCATCATCAATCATGCAACGAAATCGATCTCCTTCAGACCAACTACGTGCCAAAGCTGTATCAAATGTTTGACGTAGAACTAAAAAATCTAACACATCAGCCATATCGTGATATTTAATCGTAAAATTTTCTCCTGTCAATCTTCCATCTTCATCCATTAGTGCCAATTTTAAGCAACATAATCGAGGAGGACGTATTTCGTACTTAATACCTACTACCTTTACGAACTCTTGAGCCTGTGGAAATATTAATTGCTTTTGTAAATATTTAGTTCAAAAAATATAAGATTCATTCAGTAATTGAAAAGTAAGAATCTTACTCTTATATTGACTTTACTCCAAGGTTCACATCGTGGACCAAGTTCGTATACTTTTTTATTTCTAACAGCATCTAAATAGAATTGATGACCTTGTCGAAAGTACACTATTTCATCACCCATTTGAGGGTAATAAGGAGCTTTTCTTGGTATTATTTCGGTAAGCCATTCTGAAGGTCTAAATACTTCTGGGATATCATCAACACCATTAGGCAGCGGAATATCCTTTGAATCAGAAGAAAGCTTTAAAACAAAAAAAACCACATACACACACACACGCACGCAAAAAATATTTAATTACCTTTTTTCTAGGACGCCTACTACGTCTTCTATCTGTATCACTTGGTGGAGTAAGAGACCGCTTTTTTACAGGCTTACGTTTACTTCGTTTTGGTGGTTCTAGATTTAAACCATGATCGGCAATCCAGTCTGAATATTCTGTACTAGACTCTGAAGTTGAACTATCGGAACACAAGTCTTCTTCATGAGCAGTGGAATCATTACTGTTACTACTGGCTGAACTTCCTGTCGTTCCCGCATTATCAGGATTCTACAAGTATGCATAAATTGTTAGAAACTTATTAAGTATATATGATCAATAAAAAAAAATATATATGGTTTCTTTCATATCCATTAAACTTATGCACAAGATACCTCAAATTCATCTTCTTCTTGTTCTTCGCCACGCGCAGCTCTAGTTCTATAGCCATGCCTAGCAGTTCTATTGCGTTTTCGATTCGCTATTCGACTACCTATATTACCCTCAGTATTGGCAGTATTTGATACTGGTTGTGGTCTTTTTCGCATTTCGCGTCTAAAATCTTCAAATTCCATTTCTGCTGTATCAATCCTATAAATATATTTTAGTTCATTTGTAAATTTAAACAATTCATACATATATTAATAAGAAATAAAATTGATGATGTAATTTGAAATACAGTTACATGAAACGTACAAAGCTTTAAATTGTGTTTCCCTAACAGCTGGATTCATGGGTCGAACAAGAATAGGCTTATTCCAAGGTGTAGTATTATCTCTTTGCCAATTACCGCTACTTTGTCGTACACCCTCAACATCTCCAGCTCTTCTCAAGCCAGATCTGCTCCCCCTAGGACTAGCCATGTGACGAACTGGTTGTTCAGCTGCATTTTCATCTCTATCATCAGCTGCACTTTCTCCATCAACAATGATATTTTGTCTCTGTGCTAGAGCTTCTATTAATTGATCGATATTGGACCGTGGTTCTTGAGATGGAAGACCTTCTATAACTTCTTGCATTCCTACATGTGATATAATATATATTTTTTTTTAATTTTGTAAGTATACTGAATTCTATATAAAATAAAGAGAAATTAACAAAAATAAAATATTTTATATACCTCCAGCACCTACTGCAATATTTGGTACCAATTGTTCCCCTCTACAATTTTCTCTTCCAGGAACCAATCTTTGTAATATTGGTGGGTAAGGATTTCCATCAACATCCACCAAAAATGGTGGAGGCATTAAATGAGGAGCTGTTTGTGTTTGCTCATCCAGAACATAATTATTTCCATCTCGTATTAAAGGTCTATAATCCGTATGGAAAAATAACTCTTTGGGTACCTAAATAAAAAGAGAAATACACGATTTCTAATACGTTCATGAATATGAGACATAGAATACACAAACAATATTACTTACTATTTTAAGTTTCTCAACGCCAGATCCAAATCCATATAATAAAAGATGACCGTGAGAATCTGTTGCTGCTAACATTGTTCCATCTGGAGACCATTTTGCATCAAAAACAGCACCATTACCTTGTCCTTCAATAAAGTTTTGAAAACATGCTATTGGTTCAGTGTTTAATACATCCCAAATTATGAGTTGTCCATCATGTCCAGCACTTAATATGACACGAGGATCTATTGGATGAGATTCTAACACAAAGACTTCATCTTTATGTCCGCGCAGAATTTTCATTAATTCACCTGATTTTGCATTCCATACTTTGAGTGAACTATCGTTTACAGCTGTAATAACCCATTCGTCGCTTACATCCCAACTAACCATAGTCACCTTAGCTTTTTTATTAGAATCATCTTCTGCCTCGGATTCTCTAAAAATTATAAGAAATAATATTTAATTATTAAAATTATATAAATACACATTTGATAGCATTTTCATAACTGCATATAACATTTTAATTACCCAGGAAGTTTTGTAGTCATTAATAGACGTTTGTCCATCCATTGTTCTCGTTCAAAATGCCAAACATTTGCAGTACCATCTTTAGAACCAGAAATGAACTTTAAACCATTATGTGCCCATTGAATACTATCAACTGTATCAGAATGTGCTTCCACCTCTAAAATTCTACATGGGCCTTCCTCTCCTAACATTGCATACACCCTAACATGAT
>NW_017100218.1:1397120-1397959 GCF_001263275.1 Habropoda laboriosa
CTGCCATAAATGTTCCACCAGGACTAAATGAAGCACATATCATTTGTGCCTGACCAGGTCGCATTTTTTCATGGTACTGAATTGGTTTTGGTCTACAATAAACATAAAATATTAATTTCCGTTATATATAGAAGATATTCACACAAAAGGTTTCAATAACTGTGATAATATCTAAAAACTATTTTAATTATTACATTATGTTAAAAAATATATAAACATTGTTTTACTAAAACTTACTGAAAGACTGCTCTTTCATGGCCTTCTTTTGTGTGAGCCCAAAAAGCAACAGATCCATCTGTACTTGTAGAAACCAAGTAGTATACACCATTACAAGATATAGGACAAAAATTTACAGATGTAATCATACCAGAGTGTCCAGATAAAACTGCAACCTTAGAAGAAATAATGTAAGTTAACATTCTCACATTAGAACATAATATTGCAAATAATTAACTTACAGGAGACATTGTTTGGAAACACCAAACTCTTAATATTCTATCTAAACTTCCAGCAGCAAGTAAAGTATTATCAAAATTTACTGCAATGTCCATAATTTCAGCAGATGCTCCACGAAAAGTTGCTAATAATCGTCCATCAATAGAACTCCATACTTTAACAAGTAAGTCATCTGCACCAGTTATTATATATTTTCCAGTACGATCAAAAAGAACACAATATACTGCAGATAAGTGCCCTAATGTGTGTCTATACAACTGCATTTTATTGTAAAACTTTGTTGGTATTGCCTCTCGTCTACTCAGAGGACCTGAATTCTCCCGTCCTTGAAGTACATAAACTATATAAAAGAGAAATAATATAGCAGTAAAAATAAATTGCAA
>NW_017100218.1:1398061-1398366 GCF_001263275.1 Habropoda laboriosa
ATTTATACAAAATTAAATAACAATTTCAATATTTTTATGTTTATAGTTTCATTCTTACCTTCTTGTGTACGTAACAAAGATTGTCTGCCAGCTCCCAGGAGCGATATTGCACCTGGTATACATGGAGGTACTTCTTTTTCCAATACAGGACCAATTCTGGCACATATTTGTAACAAATGATTTGATCCAATATGAGAATACTTCTTTTCCTAAAATGTTATAATTATTCGATTTTTTCTGTATATTCTTTACTTTACACTATAAATAATGGCATTATATTTATTTAAAAATAAAATATCGTTAAT
>NW_017100218.1:1398379-1402294 GCF_001263275.1 Habropoda laboriosa
AAATAAGTTCTAATTATTAAAGAAAATGATTAAAATTATATTTTACTATACAATTGATTTGCGTTAATAATTAAAATTTAAGTAACCTAAAGTAGTCCCTATTTGTAGCCAATCAGAGAACAAACAAGCAAACGCAACCAATCTGAATAGTCCACTCGTCAGGCATGATACTAGTTTCTATAAATAAGGTCTGAGCGTGAGATATATTCATTGATCAGTACACGCAAGATGGCCGGAAGTTAATGCTTATTGGTTGAAAGTAATATGGTGGGGGAATCTTGTGCAACAGCAACATAGGATCATGGAGGAGGAGAAGGGTTGAGGAGTGGGACAGAAAAGGGGTAGCACCCTATTAGGGGTACTTCATACATTGGCATTTGTCGACTAGCTTACGACGTAGCAAAACAAAATTTGCTATAATATTATTCTAAAAAATAACCTATTTATTCTAACCTATATGATGAATTTTTATACACGAAATTAAATTTTTTCCCAAAATATTAATTCTACTTACCAATTCTTCGAATGTTTGATTATGTACATGCCCTTCCCAATCTAGTCTTTGTGGCAAAACCTAAGAAAAAGTAAAAAATCGTAAAAACAAGTCGATCGATCGATCGATCATACTCGAGATAAAATTGTGCCAATTTGTCGAACATCAAGGTCGCCGACCTTGAAATTCTAATGTTTTGACAAGCAGAAACCACGTGCAAACCATGTGGAGCCGATGGGTATGTATAGTGTCACCCCGGCAAAACGTCAACTCAGACCAATCGTCTTACCTTAGCTCGCTCCAATTCACGCTTCAACACCTAGAACATACATTTCTCGTCATGATATATTACAACAAAATTTTACTGTTTTTAATTTGAGAATACTCACGTCTGCGGCTTCGCGACAAGGTCCCGCCGCTAAGAATTTGGCAATTAGGAAGTACAGCTCTGTAAGAAAGAACGCTGCTTAGGAACGAACCGCACGCCTCGCTTCGTTGCGGATGGTAAGGGCGCTTATCGCTCCCATTCTTTACCTGGTGCTATTGCAGTCTCGTTCTTGGACACGCTTCCCTCCATTTCGCCTGACCAATCGTTTATTATTCACTCACAGACAAAGAGAAACATTTGCTTTTTAGGGTCATAGCGCGGCAGTAACCATTTCAGATTTCATTTTCTCTCTCGCGAGGTCTCGACCGCGAGACGCACACGCACGCTCACCTCCTCAACGGAAAGTAGTCCCCCCCTACCCGATTGTCGACACAACGTACCGTATTATTCAGGGACGTAACTTGTATCTCAAAACCCTGTATAATTTTATTTCCATTCATACCCTTTTGAAACAAGGAAGCATTGTGACCTTTTCTTTTACGTTTTGACAGGGGATATATTGGATAACTAATTTTTACATTAATATTGCACACTATGATTATCTATTATTACGTATTTGTATCACAATAAAACATATTTGTGAACGGTATCTGCACCATGTAACGCGGCTTATTTGAAATTAAAAATACAGTGACAGAAAACCGCAATTGTAAGAAGTATCACAAACCTGACAATTTTGATTTAAGTCTAGCATTAATTAAAGCAGCTTATAAAATGAAGTTTTTCATCATTGTTATTGTAACATATTAAAGAGTATGAATTAATTATGACTGTTATAATATTTACTAAAGAATCGAAAGAAATTTTTATTTCAAAAAACATGTTTGTAGTTTTAAAATGGTTCGAGTTAAGCAAGAAACAACGATCCTGAAAATTATTAATAACAGGACATTAGTATCCTTATATCATTTTCTAATTTTTATTAAAATTTTACTCATTATCTCAAAACATAAACGTGTCAAATTAATTTTCAATTTCAATCATCTGAATGTTTCAATAGTATAATAATGTTTTCATTTATTTTGTAATGTGATATAACAGAAATTTTCGTAGATAATAAGATTAATTTCTGGTTGTATCTTTCATAAAAAAGTATATAAAAAAGAGTAAAGCTATTATTATTTGATACTATTCTACATACTTAAATACTTACGTATACTTATGAGGAATAAAAACATAATGTGCATTTTTTCACAAAAGCTAAAACTTCAAGATGGACGCTAGGTAACTCGAATAAACTCGAAATATCGATGTGTAACGATACGTATATACATACATTTATATATACATATAAATAATGTATATGTATGCGATATCACGCATGTAACTTTTTAAAAGATTCGTTATTTCTTCAAAAATTAATATTTGTTGATGTATATAAACAATTGTATTAATATAAATTACGAATAAAGTATATGTAATAAATTGTTACAATTTTTTCAAATGATAAATATGTATTTCAAAATTTTAATAAGGTTAAATGTCGACGTGTCAGTAGGATAATGACTTTAATAGTTTTTTTCATAGTGCATGACATGTCGTAAGGTATCATTTACCCGTATTATTAGGAATTCTATAATTGTAAATTTACCTCAGATCATACATATCCTTTAATAAGGAAAAAACATATTGTTTATTAAGTTTTATATACACAAATCAATTTGTAATATATCATATTTATTGTCTAGTGCAAAATAATTTAGTTTTAAACATTAAACTTAAATATTTGTGAATAATGTCATGGATAAGAGATAGCACTTTGAACTGGTTTCAACTTTTGGCTATAAGAATTTTAAGAACTGGACATATTCCTAAACATGTAGCATTTATAATGGATGGTAATAGACGTTATGCAAGTAAAAATGGAATGGAAAAAATAGAAGGACATACGAAAGGGTGTGTACTAATAAAGAAAATATTACATGTATTTACATTATTCAGATTTTATTTCTATATAATTTTATGTTTCGTGGTACTTTATATTGAATACAAATTGTAATTTTTAAGATTTGATAAGTTTGCTGAAACTTTACAATGGTGTAGAGATCTTGGTATAGAAGAAGTAACATTTTATGCATTTAGTATTGAAAATTTTAAAAGAAAAAAAGAAGAAGTAAATGGAATTTTAAATCTTGCAGAACAAAAATTTCAACGTTTATTAGGTGAAAAGTATGTTGAAACTTTTTTACAATTATAAAGCAATTTCCTTAATATTTGTTGAACTTATATAATATAAGAAACATTTTAATGTAGGGATAAAATACGAAAACATGGATTATGTGTCCGTGTAATTGGTAATTTATCATTATTACCACAAAAGATACAAGAATTAATAGCAGAAACTATGATTTTCACTAAAGAACACAATAAAGGGTTTCTTAATATTGCATTTGCTTATACATGTAAGTATATTTAAGAAACAAATTTGTATATTAAAAAATCAATCTCCATATTATAATTAGCCTTATAAAATAATAGTAAGATTATAAATTATTTAATAAAAATAAATTCAAATTTTTTATTTTTATAACTTCGTTGTTATATAATGTTTTAGCAAGAGATGAAATTACGAATGCTATTAAAGATGTAATAAAAGGTATTCAGAGTGGTGATATTCTTTCAGAAGATATTGATGAAAATCTGATTTCTCACTGTTTATATACTAATAAATCACCAAATCCTGATTTATTAATTCGAACTTCAGGAGAAGTTAGATTTAGTGATTTTCTTATGTGGCAAGTAAGTTAAAAATCAGGTTTATTTATATTACCTTTTCTAAATTACTATTTAATCAATTTCAGATATCAAATACATGCATTTATTTTACTAATGTATTATGGCCAGAATTCAATTTGTGGGATTTCCTTAATGCAATATTTTATTACCAAAGATGTTATTCTGATATACAAAAGGTAATGAAAATGCAAAACATGAAACCTACAATACAAAATAGTAGACAATCCACATATATGGACAAATTGCATCATAAAAGACAAATTGCACTTGAAAAAATATATTTGTCAAATATTTAAAT
>NW_017100218.1:1402813-1408286 GCF_001263275.1 Habropoda laboriosa
ACATTATATTTAATAGTCTTTCATTAATAAAACATTTGTTTTAAAATATTCAAAATTAAAATCTTCAGTTTGCTGGAAGTAGTATAAAGTATATATTTACTAAATAAATATAACATATCACATAAATATTACCAGGCACATTAATATTACTGTTGTTCTTCAAAATAGAAACATGCAAAGGTATCACTGTATTTTGATGTTCATATATTTTGTAAACACATTATACTTTGTTATTATGCTTTAAAAGCATAAAGATAAATAATATACATATACAGTATATACAATAAGTTGTATATTTATAATTGTATGGTACATTTATAAAAAAAAAAGTTATTAAAAAATAATTGTAATTTGTTTGTGTTTATATAATTATTATTTGTTTAAAATCTAATTAAAATAAAGTTATGGAATATAAACAATTATTTATTAGTTGTTATTTAGAATTATAAGGTGGATGACGTCTTGCAGATGGTTGTCTTTGTCTGGCTAAGAAGGATTGTCCTTGACCTGAACTTAAAGCTGCAAGGCGTTGATCTATTGCTTCTCTATGACAAGTTAAACCTAAGCGATAAAATGCGGATATCATTAATTTTTCTTCCATTTCTTTAATTAATTTAGATTCTTTTAACGAGCGTTCCATATCTTCCATGATTTTACGCTGTTCCAAAATTTGATTCCGTAAAACCGCTACTTCATTAGGAGAAGAATTATTTTGCTTAGGATCTAAACTTTTAATAACGCTTTTTGCTTTTTCCACATATTTCTTATAACGTTCCTCAAGTGCTGAATTATCGTATTCTCGACGTGTTAACTTTTCTTGAAGAGCAAAAGCTTTTTGTTTTTGAGCTTGCAATGCATTTTCGCGTTCTTCAACTTGTACAATTAAACGTTCCTTTTCTGCTTGTATTTTCCTCAGTTCATCTTGCAGCTGTGTTATTTTTTGCCCTAAATTGATATTATCAGTTTTATTGTCTCCACTAGATTGACTTCCTAAAGCTTCTTCCAACCTGTTTTCTAATTCAATTATTCTTTGATTAGCTTTACGATTTTGATCTCTAAGTGTATTTAATCTTTCTTCTGAATCTTCTAATAGTGCTTGAAATGTTGGTAATTTATCTTCATTTCCCTTTTGTTTAAGTTTTAACATTTTATTTTCATGTTGTAAAGACAATAACTTTTCTTTAATTTCAAGAGGAATATTTTCTGTGTTTGTAACAGTACTATCAGTACTAGGTTTTGCCATATTTTCTGCTGCTTGTAATTGTGTACATTTTAACTCCTCATTTGTTTCTTTTAAAGCATCTCTCTCTACAATTAATCTATCTCTTTCTCTTTGTAAAGTGCTTAGTTTTGCTTCCATTTTTTTACCTTCAAATTCAAGTTTATCACATTTATTTGTTTGTTCATCTAACTTATGATGTGCTTCAGCAAGTTGCTGTTTGCAAACTTCTAAATGATTTCGTAACATTGCAGTCCGTTTTGATTCTTCTTCATAATCTATTTTAGATTGTAAATATTCTAAATTCTTATCTTCTAATATTTTAACTTGTCTTCTTAAATCACTCATATCTTCCATTTTCTTTTTATATGATTCTATTGTAAGTTCATATTTAGCTACTTTATCTGCAGTTTCTTTTAATGCATCTATTTCATCTTTTAGATGATTAGCTTTATCTGCTGCTTTTTGTAAGTCTTCTTGCTTAGATTGTAATTCCAATACTTCCTTTTCTAATAGTTCTCCTTTTAATCTGTAATCATCTCTTGATGTTTCTACTTTAAATATTTCATCTTTCAATGCTTCCACCTGTTTTCTAAGACCAGAATATTTTAAAATAGAACCAGATTCTTCTGGATTTTCAAATTCATCTAATCTTTCTTGAAGTTTTTTGTTTTCTGCTACCAATGCAGCTTTTTCTTCTTGTAAAAGTGAAAGCTGTTGATCAAGTTCATGACATTTTTGTGCTAATTGTTCTTTCATATCAACAGTTATTTGAAGCTCAGCTAGTAATCTTTGCTGAGTACCATCAGCTACATCCAAAGATTCAAAATTAAGACTAGTACCTAAACTTAGTCTTGGTCCATGCATATTACTTTCCAGCTCTTGAATATTTTGCATAATTGCTTGTTGAACAGTTTCTTCCATTCCCATAATTCTTGTTATATATTGTTGTTTCTGATTGCAATTAACTGCACATCCAAGAATTAATTGTAATAAACGACGTAATTCATAATTATCACAATGTTCACCTATTTTAGTTGCATCAGGTTTAACATAACCTGATAATTGCTGATTCAAACATTCTATGTAATATTCCATTATAGCTTCAACTATTTTTTTAAGGTTACTAACTTTTAGTCGCCAGTTAGAACTAACATCAGTTTTAATTTTTGCTCTCCAAGCAGCAGTGAACCATTCAGGAGCAATTTGAGCTAAGACATCTGCTAAAGCAACACCATCGCTTATATCCTCTGTTGTTGAGTGAGGAGTTTGAAGATCAAATGTATCTAACCACTTAATCAAGTTATTTAATTGATGATCATCCATTATTATCTTAAATTAGAAATGTATTGATTAAACTGTAAAAAAATCTATATATATCCTGTCATATATAACAATTTTATGACAGATGTCAATCCTTTTAAAAATCTTAGCTTAAGATTTATGTAGTTTTTGTATAATCAGCACACAAGTTTGGAACAATACTACCATTTCTCTGTAGTTTATTAATATCTTCCTCTAACTTATTTTTAACAGAAATACTTTAGAAATTATACGAAAATACTACTTTGACATTACTTTAGGAAGACCAAAAGTAGAACAAATACTAGGCTATCTTGAGTTACTTTCCCTGTTAGTTAGCTTTATTGTAAACTTACGGAAACTATATCTTTGAGAAGGTAATTTTATCTTTGAGAAAATAAATGTTGGTAGCAGTTGTTCACAATATGTCTGTTAGCTGTTGCCAATCATGTAATGTAGAAGAATCTGTTGATGGAGATACTTATTGGTTACGTTAATGAAAGGTCGAAATATATATAAAAAAAATCTACTAACATAATATGTGAATGAATGCAGCGTGTACGCGTAAAGACACTTTGCATGTTATTATGTATGTATTTTTTTACAAAGTAAAATGTATAAGGTCATGTTTTATTAAATCATTAACCCTAGAATGACACCAGTGGGATCACCGGCGACTCTATCGAATTTTAATCTTGTCTGCAAAAATATAAATAAACATTAGAATATTGAGCGTTTGTTTACCCTCCTAATTATCATAGTTTATAAAATAACAGAAAAAGAAGAATTTTGTGTACATTTTCATTAGTTTTATAAGCCTTTAAGTGGCAGGCGACCCCATGCTGTTTTTAACGTAATGAAACCGTACCTTAGTCAGCTAAAATATTTAGAGCAAATGATGAATTATGTTTTAAAAATTTGTATAGTTATTTTAAAAATGTAAAAATATACAACATTACAATTTTAAAATGTCAAAAATCAGAGAAATACGCTCACTAGTTGCTGGTGTACTTGGGTTTAAGATACCAAAATTTCCACAAACTATGCAAAAGCCAATTACTAGATGTGAATTTGCCCTAGGAAGAAAGAAAGAAAAGGACAAACGCGCGCGAAGACTTACTAATTCCAAAAATTTTCCTCTAAGCTACTTAGGTAAGATCTAGATTATATTTTCTATCCATTAAAAACTATATTATAGTGATTAGAATATCCACAAAATCATTATAAAGAGAGCATATGGAACGAATACCCTTTTAGGATACAATTCAAAATAACTTTTATATTTTGATTTCCTTTCTTTAAACGAAAAAAAAATGCTGCAATTATCTTTTCTTAAGATTTCTAAAGAAGAATAGAACAAGAATTTTATAGAAATATTCAATAATATTTAAAATATTTAGATTTTATTTTGGGTCGCTGACTATCCCATAGTGTCACGTAACCCCGAAAATGCAATAATGTCGTTCTAAGGTTAAATAATATATTTAATTCTATCACAAAAATATTCTAAAAAGGTTTGTGAAAATTTTGTATTGCTGAAAGAGAAAGATGTGATAATAATAATAACGCATAACTTAAAAGTAAATTCTACATTGAAAGTAGAAATATATACAAAATATTGTTTTTATTATTGTGAAACAATATGACGTTATAATAAACAGATTTATTATCTCCTTGTATAATTTAGTTTCATGCAGCAAGTGTATACAATTATGGCAGCTGAGGTGAAAGACAACTCAACAGCTATAAATGAAGAAGAAAAGAATTATCCACGTGCTATATTTTATAAAAAACCTATTAGAAAAGGTAATTATACCTTGGATGTAGACAACTTTACTACTCCTCAAGAAACACGACGTCAGCGGACATTGCTATTGCAGAAAAGGTAAGTGTGCCATATAAGTTTATTATTAGGTTTTATAAAAAATTATGAAGATAATAATAATAATAATAATATGAATTATTAGTTGTAGAGATATTGAATTTAATGCTAGAAGAGGAATATTAGAAGAAGTATTTGATTCTGAAGAAGATGAATATGAAGGAGATATGGAAATTGAAGAAAATGAGAAGAAGTATTATTCATCTAAAAAGTATAAGAGTTATGTAAATCAATTAATGATGTCTGAGTGGATGCTAGAAGTACCTCAAGATTTTTTGGACAAGTGGATTATAGTTCCTTGCCCTCAAGGAAAAAGAACTTTAGTAGTTGCATGTAAAGTATGTTTAAAAAAACTACTTTTTAAATTTTATTACATTTATTTACTTTGTAGGGTATAACTAAAGCATATAATAAACGGGGTAATCGACTTGGTAAATTTTATTCAGCACTTCCAGGTGGTAACCCATCTGAATACAAATGTAGTTGCACTATTATTGACTGTTTATGGATAAAGCAACAAAAAACATATTTTGTTTTGGATATACTTGCATGGGCTAACCAATGTTTGAAGAATTGTAATGTAAGTTTTTATTGTCAAATGTAATGGTAATTCTTAAATTTTTATGTGTTGTAATAATTCTAATGCAAAAACATTTTTTTTTCTGTTAGACGGAGTTTAGGTTTTTCTGGTTACAATCGCGATTACAAGAAATTGAAGAACTACAGGAAAAGAATACAGACAAAAATACATATCCTATATTACCTTTACCTAATATCGATTGCAATACTGATATAAATTCAGCATTAGCAAATGTTTCACACTTGCATCCTTTAGATGGCTTACTATTTTATCATCGCGATGGAATATATACTAAAGGTCGTACTACATTTGTAACATGGTTAAAACCCTTTATGTTACCAGAAGTACTTGGTCTTTCTGTTCCATCACCACTTGATGAAAAACCTGATGGATACATAGATTTTAAATATTACATTCTTAATAGCAGAGCTAAAAAGAGAAAGGGGGAAACAGAAAGTCAAGTAAGTTTAAATATTTTAAAAATGAATAT
>NW_017100218.1:1408390-1408636 GCF_001263275.1 Habropoda laboriosa
ATATAACTTATGTGTTGTACATATTCATTCATTAAGAATAATATTTGAATTCCAGCAACAATATTAAATACAATTGGTGCTTTTAAAATAATTATACCAAATACAAATAAACATATGTCACATAAAAAAGTGGAACATCGTTACAAAGTATGTAAATTATACTGTTGCAATCTATTATGTTACAATTTCTTTATAATTATATTACAATGTATATTATAAATAATTAAAATGTTTAAGTTAAAGCTC
>NW_017100218.1:1408703-1409829 GCF_001263275.1 Habropoda laboriosa
TTTTCATTACTTTCATCTAAAGCAAAAAAAAAAAATTGTTTTACAAATAAGGGAAAATGTTATATTCGAAAAATTAACAATATAATTTATTTACTCTATTTCCCATTATTGTAAATGCAGGAAGATGAATTTTGTGTAATGTACACAGTCCCAACTGTAAACCACCAGCATCTAATATTTGAGAATATAAAACTTCACGAAATTGTTCTATATGTTTTAAATTTAAAAAAATTTCTGTACTTGCTTCATCACCTTGATTTGTTACAATTCTGAAAAAGTTAATGTACTCGTAAAACAAACATTTTATTATTTTTATACATACTGTACTGCAATATTTTGACTAATTACATCATACTTTTTATAAAATGACTATAAACATTTATAACTTTATAAAAATTACAAACATACATTTTTAATATTTTTATTAAATCTAAAATTGGAAACTTTATTGTAATTGTATCAGTATTTGGTAGTTCTGGTACTTTATATTCCATATGAATTTCATCTGTACTTTTTGGGTGTTCTCTTTCATTAATTGGAGTAAGTAAAAGTGGAACTAGCCATATCAAATCATCTTCTTGAGCAGGTAATGTGATAATCATGCAATCAAACATGCGACTTAATATATTATGAACAGCTCCCATAGCACTTCTTGTACCACGACATAACAAAAGGGGTAACCTTACAGAATTAGCTGTTGTTAATACATTTTTAGTAGTTCTCCAGGATAAAAATATTCCTTCATAAATGCATTTCTTTAAACTATCTTCATTACTACTACGTTTAGCATAAACTTCAATCTGGAATTGTTTTACTTGTTATATGCATATCCATGAGAAATCACAAAATAGATCAATTTTCACATAAAAAATTATGATATTCATTGTTATTTATTAAATTCTTGATTTCTTGTTATTGATATAACCTTTATTGGTGGTGGATCCATTGGACTAGGTCTGTCAACTATACTTTCCATAACAATGAAATTTGTGTTATATGTAACATCTTCTTTTGCTAAACTATTTGCAACTTCTTCCCTTAATCTTTTTGCATACTGTTTTAAATACACTTCCTCTTGATAAAAATTAAATAAAGTAGATACACCAAAAATTGTCCAAGTTTTAAA